>NW_007726836.1:196803-200208 GCF_000696425.1 Galeopterus variegatus
GATGTTCGGGTGAGGAGGAGCCACCGCCGCCGTCGCTGCTGCCGCCGCCGGGTGAGGAGGCGGCACCGCTGCCTCTTCTGCTGCCGCCGCCGCCGCCGCCGCCGCTCCGGTGCCGGTCCGGTTCCCGCTTCAATCTACTTCTTTGTTTTTTATTTTTCTCCCCCAACTAACTGCCTGCAAGTGGAGGGACCCATCTATCTTGATCTAGGTGCTTTTGTTAGTTCTTAGCCTACTGCCTGGCACAGAGTCAATAAATAATAAAGGGCTGGATGGATTTAGGACTATTTCCTTCTGCTCTATTGAAGCAACAATGGAATTTGGTGGAAATCCTAAAATAAACCCCACAACCTCCACCGTTCTTACTACAGACCCCTGACCCACGACCATACTCCTTTCTGTTCCCACATTTTACCCTCATTTTATCCTTTTCTTATTCTGCTCTGACACTCCCAGCTGCCAGTGCCTTCTTGCCTTTCCCCCTGCAGACTCTTTGACCCAGCTCTCAGCACTCAGTGCAGCCAGCAGCCCTCTGGAGAGTGGCTCACTGCTAGAAAGTCAACACAAGGCAATGTCACATTCCTCTCAGATATTTCCGAATGGGGCTGTGAGGTTTGATGGACTCACAAACTCATACACAACTTTGAGGGAGCCTCATGTCTTCCCAAGTTGAGACTTTCTATTTGTGGCCATTTGAAAAATGAATACAGGCTCTCAGGGAATAGAACTCAGGGGCCAGGAGAAGTTTGAATCTAAGAAGCTCTGGATGTCAGATATGGAGAAGCTCTTAGGAGTCATTTAGCATATCTTAAGTTTAGCCCACCTAAGGGCAGGTGAGAGTGATGTATTTCCCCGGGAGGAAATGAGGTCAACACTTAAACTACACCTCCCTAATTCATTTTATTTCAATAATTTATTAGAACACTCTCTTCTACTTCATATAAACTTTTTTAAAAAATGATTTTTTTCTTTCAAATGTGTGGCTACTGCAGACACACACTGTAATCCCCAAGCAAAAGTCATGGCCCATATCCATCTTTTGCACACTCCTGCACACACCATACCCTTGCTGGTCCTAAGGCAGCTTTGGAAGCGTGGAATCTAATCCAATGTCTCCTTTAACAGATAAGGAAACGGAAGCCCCAACAGAGATAGCAATAGAAATGAGCCTCTGCCCTTCAGGCCAACTATGTGTCTGTCTTCGTGGGAGGATGAGTTACGCTGTGATGGGATTAGGGGTGTGATAAACGGCCTCTGTCTACCTCTCCAGATCCACCTGCCACCCTTTTCCACCCGCTCTATGACCCTGCAGGCTGACCTCTATGTACTGCATCTCCAATCTCCTTTGTGCTCTGACTTCTGGCTGGGTTCAGCCAATGGCAGACAAGGGAGGGGATTGTAGGGCAGGATGAGAATGGGGTCAGAGATATTATTTCCCAAGCTTCCCCCAGCCAGTCCTCAGGTTGGCAATGGCTGTGTTCCTCTACCAAAGCACGCTGTCCGCTGCAGCTAGAGGTCCACTGGGTTCTGAGACCCATTTCATTCTCTTACCCTCTCCACTCAGGACTGATAGTGGCTTCTTCATTTGTTAACCCCAGAGTGCTTTATGATCCCAGCCACACATTTGTAAAGAATGCCCTCGTTAGACTCTCTTCAATCCCATTTATCAAGGTATCATTTGTTTCCTGCCAGGATACTGGTAGTAAATGGTACCAGAAGCAGCCCAAGGAAACACCCTCTCAAACTGGGACTCTGAGACTGGGTTGCTCACACATTCATTAAGCACATATATAACTATCTTGTGAGACGGGGAGAGGCACTGACTTAATGATCACTTAAGTCACCACCACTTGTGGCATGGGACAGAGTGGAATGCATGCAGAGAGTGTTATGTTTTGAGATTGGGGTGTGGGTCTTTAGTCACTCTAGTGACAAGGATGATTACAAAGACTGTGATGTGAGCTGGCTACCTCTGAAGACCCTAGAAAGTATTCACAGGGAAGAAAACAAATTAAAAGCTTTAAATATCCAACTGAGAGCACAGGTAGAAAATTAGAAAGACTTTGTAGTCTGAAAGGCACAAGGAACCTATGTAAACAAGTGGCTCAAACTCCCATGGCACTTACTTCTCTTTAAAGGAGTGCCTATAACTTCACGGAAGTTTCCAATGGCTTGTTAAAGAAGGAAAGAGAACAACAGACCAGTGTATGGGTGGTTCTACATGGTACTCTAGAACCAACTGGAAGTGCTGACCACTATTTACAGACATATTCAGGGGTGGCCCTAAAAGATGGTGGTGGTGGTAAATTCTCCAAGGGGGTAGAACTTTTGGAAGTTCAGGGACTTGGAAAGAGAAGAATTGGAAGATTGGTGACAAGGAGGTCTGGGGAGAGGTATGTGGATGGATCTCTGAGAATGGGCACATAGTATGGAGATGTCTGTGTCTTCTTTCTGTGCCCACTGAGGGTATTTACCACAGATGAGGCTCCAAATAATCAGATGGACAAGACGATCTGTCTAAGACATGTCAGTTTCTCTTTTAGATAACTCTGCACTTGCTCTATGTGCCAAGTGGTCATGGCAGCAAAGATGGATCACATGCATGTACCCACCAAGATGTCCCCTTACCAAGGCTGATCTGGCTATCACTGTTGCTAAGACTATGCTGCCAAAAAAAAAAAAAAAAAAAAAAAAAAGCCAATACAAGCCTCTAATGTGGCATGTGACACCATTCACCAAGGAACCAGCCAACCACCTGGTAGCAGGATGATTACATTGGATTCCTCCTGCTATGGAAAAGCCATAGGAAAAGATATTCATTTCACTTACAAAATTTGCTTTCCTTACCCACGATGCTGCTATCAGCACTACCTTTTAGGGCTATATAGAGAGCTTTATATATTATCATAGTGTTCCACTCAACACTGGCTCCAAGCGAGGAACTTATTTTATAACAAAAGTATAGCATGGGGCTCATGACTGCAGAATTCCCTGATGTTTCCATACATCCTCTCATCCAGAAGGAGCTGACTGGATGTCTTAGTTATCTATTGCTGCATAACAAATTAGTCCCAAACTTAGCATATTAAAACAACAAACATTTATTTCCCAAGACAGGAGTCTGGGCATGGTTTAGCTCAATAGCTCTACCTCAGGGTCTCTCACAAGGCCACAAGCGATGTTATTGGCCAAGGCTGTAGTCATGTCTAGACCTGACTGGGGGAGGATCTGCTACCAAGCTCACTCACATGGCTGTTTGCAAGCCTCCAGTCCTTTCTGGCTATTAGCTGGAGATAGCAATTTCTTGCCGTGTGGGTCTCCCCAGAGAGCAGCTCACAGCAGAGCAGCTGGATGTCATCCAAGCAAGCAAACAAGAAAGTGGGAGGGAGGGAGGGGGAGAGGGAGGAG
>NW_007726836.1:200405-215589 GCF_000696425.1 Galeopterus variegatus
TGGGGAGAAGACATAACAATTACAATTCCTTGAAGTTGATATGACAAGCATACAGAAAGGACATTGTTGGGAGGGAGGGGGAGAGGGAGGGAGGGAGGGAGGGAGGGAGGGAGAGAGAGAGAGAGAGAAGGAGCAAGACAGAGCCAGAGTCTTTCTGTGACCTAATCTCAGAAGTGACATCCCACCACTTTTGTCATATTCTATTCATTAGAAGCAAGTCACTAGTTCCAGCCCACATTCAAGGTGAGGCGAATACACAAGCACAAGTATACCTGGAAGCAGAGACCCTTGTGAGCTATTTTACAGGCTGCCTATTACCCTGGAAACAATGGAAGACGGCACCCTGTGAGGATCAGGTGCCATCCTAGAGTCTGCAGTATCCAGCTAACAGACAACATGTGGTACTGTCTTATCCATCTGGAGAATGCACAGGTCTGGAAAATGAGGAATCGAGGTGGAAATGTCCACTCTCACCATTGCAAGAAATAACCTACTTAGAAAATTGTTGGCTTTCTTTCTTATGTCCTTGAGCTCAGTGGATTTGGAGGTCCTAGTGCCCAGTGATAGAATGCGTTCCCTAGAGACCACGGTCATGGTTCTAATACATTATAAGCTGAGCTTGCTGCTGGTTACTATAGGTGCCTCGAATTCCTGAACCAATAGACAGAGAAGAGTCACTATATGACTAAGGGAGAATCGGGGTGCTGCTACACAATGCAGGCAGGGTGGGCTATGTTCAGAGCTTGAGGGATTCCAAACAGAAGAGACTAGGGGCATCTTCTAGTACTCTTTGCCTTAGAGTTCTGACCATTGAAAAACTATGGCATCTGAATGAAGAGTACCTGGGACTCAGATCCTGTGGCTATGAAGGTTTAGGTTACAACAGGTAAAAACCTCATCCAACCAAGGTGCTGACAGAGGGTACAGGAAGCATAGAATGGGTGGTAGAAGGACAGTGTGGTTGCCACCTTAGCCCCAATGGCCAGGAATAGAAGTGCGATCTGTAGAAGTATATTTAATGTTAGTTATTTCTTTGCTTCTGTTTTCTCCCACTACCTTCTACGGAGAGCACAGGGGTGACTGAAGTTTTAGATTTCAGGTGACAGCACAACTGAATTCATTATCCTGACATGAAACAGTACTTGAGGGACCTTACAGAGGTTGAGAGGCAAAAGGAGTGGCCTGAGATGGGCAGTTACTATTTGCTCCTCTTGGTCCACTTTACTGTTCTCCATCTTCTCTATGCCCTGAAAGACTAATCTTTACAGACCCAAACACCTGGGTTTTCTCACCTCCGGCTTTTGAGAGGAAATGGCAGGACATCAGTGGGTGGAGGGCGATAGATGGGTTATTTTTACCTCCTGTTTCTTTCATAGCAAGCTGCAGATTGGCCGGGGCTGTGTTTCACTGTCAAAGGTTGACTTTCTGTGACTTAGCTTAGGTTCCCTTGAAAGCAGTGCCTGAGAAAAAAACTTGAGTGTTGGTAGTTGGTCATTGCACCTGAGTTGGCCAAATGGTCTTCTGCAGCTTTGAAGAAAGACCAAGCAGCAAAGTTGAGAAATGAATAGTCTCTCTTTGCCCTTGGGTGGTACCCAGACGATGTGCATGGAACTGTCCACCATGCGTTGCTAAGGCCAGGTGGACTGAGGGTACATGCTGTGGTACATCACTAGCATCTTCCCACTCTTTTGCAGATGCTGCACTCCTGGCTCTGCTTCTTCCCTGTATCCCTTCAGACCTAATTGTCATAATAGCTTTCTGTCTTTACTAACTCTGGGGTATTTCATTATCCCTTCTTTGTTAACTCTGGGGTATTTCATTATCCCTTCTTTGTTCCCACTAAGGAGGTCTGCACCTTTGCAAATACCCCTCCATCAACTCTTTTCAATCATCCTTTAGATCTGTTTTGTGCCAAAACTCTAACAGATAAAATGAGTGAGTCTCCAGAAGTGAACATACAATGAACTACAATCCAGATAGCTAGTCTAGACAAGGTCTAGTGTTTCTCAGCCACTCACCATCCACGTACTAGTTTCTTTTCTTTTCTTTTTTTTTTTTTTTTGTCCTTTTTTGAGACTGGCCGCACGCGCACAGCCAGTGAGCGCTGTGAGCACACCGGTCATCCCTATATAGGATCCGAACCCGTGGTAGGAGCGCTGCTGCCCTCCCAGCGCCGCACTCTCCCGAGTGCGCCATGGGCCCGGCCCTACATACTAGTTTCTTATTAAAATGTTCAGAGCCACAGAATCAATTTTCTGGACTCCTCAAGATCCACAGACTTTGAGAAAGCGTTTTTCATTCCAAGGAAACACAGGTTTTCTTTCTAAGCTAGCATGCAAATTTATTTTTTAAATTTTCTTTATGACTTCGAAATATTTGAAGAGTACAATTTTTTTAAGAAAATAAAAATTGCATAATGTTTCATTTCCTAAAACTAGCAAGATGGACATCTGTCATTCTGCTTGACTGCCCAGCATCTAAATCCTCTTCCTATTAATTTCCTAACATGTGAATCTTTGTGGGAGGGAGAGACCACTTCCCAGCCTCCCTCACAGCGAGAGCATTCACATGCAACCCAGCTCCACCAGTCAGACATACCCACACTGGGCACTGGCCAGAAAGATGGCTAGGTGAGGCAAAAAAAAAAAAACAAACCCCAGGAATCCTTGCAGCAAAGATGGTGGCAGCAGAGGCAGCTTCATTTACTTCCTCAAAGCAGCAGGACCAGAATTATAGCAGCAGCATCCCATGCCCAACATTGGAGGTAGAAGCAGTGCAAATGCCCAGTGTTGGCAGTGGAGGTGTCTGGTCTGGACCAGTTACGGGCATGATTTTACATGTCATCCTTGGTTGGGTAGCTTCTAATCTTGGTTCATTGGCCTTTGCAGAGTTTTGTGAGATAATCAATGTCTTTTGATAAATTTCCCTTCAATGCTCCCCCTCACTTTTTTTTTGCTATAATAGCCAGAATCAGTTTTCATATTTTGTAAATATGAGGGGTCCTCAAAAGGTTCATGGAAGGATTTCTACTAAAATCAAAGCAAGAGCAAACATCAAATTTATGGCCAAGCCTGGGCGGAAGAATGACAAAACAATTGATGCTTAACAAAAAGTCTGTGGAGACAATGCCCCAAAGAAATTAGCAGTTTACAAATGGCTAACTCATTTTAAGAAGGGAGGAGATGAAGATAAAGCCCACAGCAGCAAAGCATCCACATCAATTAGTGAGGGAAAAAGTAATCTCTTCTGTGCCCTAATTGAAGAGGACTGACGATTAACAGCAGAACAATAGCCAACATCATAGACATCTCAACTGGTTCAGCTTACACAATTCTGATCAAAAAATTAAAGTTGAGCAAACTTTCTGCTCAATGGATGCCAAAACTGTTGTACCTAGATAAGCTGCTGTCAAGGGTAGAGCTTTCAATAGAAATTGTAAATAAGTGAGATCAAGATTCTGAGGCATTTCTTGGAAGAATTGTAACAGGAGATGAAACATGGCTTTACCAGTATGATCTTGAAGACAAAGCACAATCAAACCATGGCAACCAAGAGGTGGAAGTGGTCCAGTGAAAGCAAAAAGTGGACTGGTTAAGAGTGAAGGTCATGGGAACAGTTGGGATGCTCAAGGCATTTTGCTTCCTGAACTTTCTGGAGTTCCAAAGAAGAATACCATCTGATTATTAGGAGAGTTTTTGGAGAAACTTAACCAAACGTTTAGCAGAAAAATACTTGGGGAACGCTTCACTGGAGAGTCCTCCTCCAATGACAGTGCACCTGCTCATTCCTCTCATCAAATAAGGGCAATTTTGTGAGAGTTTTTATGGGAAATCATTTGGCATTCACCTCACAGTCCTGATTTGGCTCCTCCTGACTTCTTTTTGTTTCCTAATCTTAAAAAATCTTTACAGGGTACTCATTTTTCTTCAGCTAATAATGTAAAAAAGACTGCATTGATATGGTTAAATTCCCAGGACCCTCAGGTCTTTAGGGTTGGACTAAATGGCTGGTCTCATTACTTACAAAAGTGTCTTGAACTTGATGGAGTTTATGTTGAGAAATAAAGTTTATATTTTTAATTTTTAATCCATTCTATTTTTCCACAGACTTTTTGAAGTCTCCTCGTAAGTACCATCAAATAAGGACATTTTCATTGATAGCCCTTTATAGGTATATAGTATTTTATAAAAATAATGATTGAAATTAGAAGTGGAATTAATAAGAGTAAAATAAAGTAGTAGTAGCAATGCTAAGTGCAAAGTTGTCAGTACCACTAAATTTAAAACCTTTACTGCCGTGTGAACAGTTTATACCATATGTGTGTCTGTATATATATGTGTGTGTGCATATGTATGTGTGTGCATATATATGAAATTAAATAAAAATAATAAATATAAAATTTATAAATATGAAATTATGGGTTACTGAGGTTTGTCTATGTGGAAAAAGATTGTAAGCTATGGAAGATGCTCCATTTAGAACTCTGATTGGAGTTGTGTCCTCCTTTTGGGGAGACAGAGGAGCTCCAGGTGATCAAAGAGTCACAAAGTTGATAATCACTGGATTATTAGACCTTCTTATTTCCATCCACCATGGTTTTGGGTCTTCTTGAAATAACAGATCCAACTCTCCTACTTTTTCTCTAGATGGTGTGTGTGCATGCACACGTGTATGCACATGTGTGTTTACATGTGATGATACGTTTAGGTCATCCCTTCTGCTAAGATCCTCCTGCCTCCATCTCATTGAGTGCTACTGCTCACAGTCACAGGTGACTTAATAAATATTTGCTTCCACATGCCAGCTCAAACCCAAGTATTAAATTCCTTCTTGCCCAAACATTCTCCTCTCTTCCTGTTCCTCTAGAGTGTCTTGGTTAGATTGCACAACTATGCAAACTCAATCTGAATCTGTTGAAAAACAGTGTAAGAAAAGGTGCCTTGTTAAGCATAAAGGCCAGTTAAATTATAACTCAATTATTGAGTGACTAGTGTTTTCTAGGCATAACACCAGCTACTGTTATTGTTATTGTGGGGCATTTAAAGGTCTGGACTATTAATTTTCAATGTGTGGTCCCCCAAACCAGCAGCATCAACCTTATCTGGGAATTTAATAGAAATGAAAATTCTCAGGCTGTACCCCAGGTCTACCTTAGAATCAGAAACTCTGGTGGTGGAGCCTAAAATCTATTTTAACAAGCTCCCAAGGCTCTGATACACACTCAAGTTTTTGAACCCCTGCACTAGAACAGTGGCTCTTAACTCTGGTTACCCTTTAGAATCAGCTGGGGAGTTTGTTAAAAATAGCAAAAGTTGGGTCCTGTCATCGATCAATTGTATAAGAACCTTTGGGGGTGAGGCCTAAGCATTGGGATCTTTTTAAAGCTCCCCAGTTACTTTCTGTTGCGCAGGCAGAATTGACAGCCACTCATCTAAACACTCACATTCAAGATAGCCATGAATGTAAGAAGCTCTAAAACAAAGCAAACCGTGACAGCATTTTAGCATAGAGACACTAAAACAGTGCTGTGAATAAGTAAGGAGTAATTTTTAAATAATGCTAGCTGCTATAATGAATAAACTTCAAAAGCACTGATTTGGTGCCATAAAATTTATTTCTTGCTCCTACAACGGCCCAGTGCAGGTCTGCAGGTCTCTGTTTCATACAGCTACTCAAGAGGCCCAACCTCCTTCTGTCTTGTGGCTCCATCCTCCCCTAAGTCTGTGGTGTCCTTCCTATTCAACTGGTAGATGAACAGAGAGAGTAAGGATCCCAGATCACGTGGCCCCACCTAGCTTCAGAGGAGGCCTGGGAGTCCAGTCCTGACACGAACCCGGAAAGGCTTTAGCAGGCAGCCTTAGAGCACAATCTGTGGTTTTCTCCAAGTGACTGTCAACAAACATCTTGAACAAATGAATTCCAAGTTTGTTGGAAATATATAGACTTTTCAATCTCATTAGTAATATATGGACCCCCATGTTTTTCAAAAGGAAGGCAAGTGAAGAAGTTATATCCAAGTTGGATGCAGAAAGTGTGCAAATGATTTTGGGACAGTAAAAACAGCAGGTTTTGAGGAGAAAGTCGTGAAAAAGGAAAGAGGAGGAGGAGACTGTGAGAACCTTCCAGAAGTCATGGAGACTGAGGGCTGTCTGGTTAGCTCAGTTGGTTAGAGTGCAGTCTTATTAACATTAAGGTCACAGGTTCAGATCCCCATATTGGCCAGCTGCAAAAACAAAAAAGAAAAATTAAAAATGACTGAGATGTTTAAGATACGAAAACAACCTGACAAACATGTCTGTGAATGTTTCCATATACACATTTATGTATAATCAAGCAAGCTCTCCATATGTTGTGGGATGTATTGCTTCTCAGCATACTTGGCATCAAAATCTGCCAAGCGGTTTGTATGAATTTCCTTCTGGGTCATGTAGTGGCAAGTTAAGAGTAGCCATGATGGGCTGGGGATGGTTAGGAAAAGGCAGTGTTCTGTGGGAGGCTGGGAGAGTTATTTAAAAAGCTCACACACCATGGTTTTGGGTATCTTAGGCAAACGTTTTCAAAGCTGACTTTTTCATGTATCACTAGATGTTTCAACAGAGATTTAAAAATTGGCCAGATGATAGTTTCTAGGTCTAAGGCAGGTTAGCAACATCTCCTGGAATTAGAAGTCAAAGTGTTCATTCACTGATTCAAGAAAAGCACTAATGTTTGCCAGAACCTGTAGTGCTCTGGTGAATGTAAGAGTGATCAACACAGAATGTGTAGTCCCTGTGGACTGAGCTTACAGCCTGCTGGGGAGTATGTTCAAGTAACTGGCTCTTACAATGCAGTGTAGGTCCTTTAATGGGGGTGTGGAGGGTGCCCAAGGTGGCACTGACCTAATCTTTGGAGGAAATGGTATATCAGTTATGTTTGTGCTTGTTTACAAATAGCAGACTACACCCCCACCCTGCCTTCCCTTATAATAAACAATGACTTTAACCATTAGGAATTTTATGTTTCTGGAAGTGGGTGGTCTATGGTTATATGACAGCTCGGAGATGCTATCAGAGCCTTTGCTCAGTCATTCTCGCCATTTGGTTCTTATCATCACGGTTGGTAAATGGCTCCTAAAGTTCCAGGTATCAGTTCTACCTTTCAGGCAAGAACAGGAGGAAGAACAAATGGAAAGTTGCCAGATGAACCTCTCAGAGGTTTTCAGGAAACTCAACCCCAATGCCTCCTTATCTTTTAGGCCACAATTGTGCCCCATGGCTATTCTGGTTGCAAAGGTGGTGAGAAATGCAGCTTTAGGCTCTAAACTTTGCCAACTCAGACTGAATGGGACTTCTGCTAATCAGGAAGAAGGCAAATGGCTGCCAGGGAGGGCAATTACAGGTCTGGTCAGGAGAGATGGAGGAAGCAAGCGCCGGATTCCTGGGCACTTTGCTGTTGCCCCCATGGTTCCTTTCTTGCTCTGGACCAAGTCTCACTCCAGCATTGCAGGTCATCACAAGGCTGGAGCAGGTCAGGGGACCCACTGAAGCCTGACAATCATTTCCTCCCACCCCCACCATTTCAGGCACAATCTCCTCCAAGTGTGCTCAGGAGGTATGCTCAGTGTCAGCATGCAGCAGCGAACCAAACAATCCGCCCCCCAGGGAACTCACATTAAGGGAAAGCAAGAGTGTGTTCCCATCATATGGATGAGGAAATGGAAGCCCAGAGAGGGCTGACACTTGTGCAATTCACACTGCTGGTCAAGGACAAAGACTGATCTGGACCCAGGGCTTCTGCTTCCAGGTCCAGTGCTTTTTCCCCTCCAGGGCCACGTCCTGCCCCCGCCTCACCCTCCTGGTGTGCATACCTGAGCGCCACCTGTGTTGAACAGGGCTGAGCTGAAAGTCTCGTTCCAGCAAGAGGGAGCACTAGAGAAGGAGAAAGTGTGAGGTCCCAAGCATCGGAGCAGCCAGACATGCTCTCAACTGGGAAGTTGAATCAGCACCCACTGCTCTGTTTTCACCCTGTTCTTGCAGAGGAAGCGGTAGTGGTTTTCCTGCAATCAGGGGCTTGAGGAAGGAGTTCGTCCTTGGCCTGCTAGGACAGCACTTCCCCAGAACAGTTCTCTTTCTCCTCCCACCCAGGCCTGGCTGGTTCCTTTCCCTCCACCTGGGGATTGGGAAGGTTGGCCTTACTGTGGCCCCTTCTTGCTCTTGATTCCTGCAGGCCAGTTGGCCTGGTGTGGGGTGGAGTCCCTCTGAGCCACCTTGGGAGGAAGAGGCTCTGGCCTTGCCCTGAGTGCTCTCACTTTTCCTTCTTTCCCTCCCAGTGGTGGTGGCATTGGCAGGGTTTCCCTCCTCCCACCCAGTCCTGGGCGGCCATGACCTTAACGTTCAATGTTAAAAGGAACTTTCATGCTTCCCCCATGGACCAGCCACCGGGGCAAGCTGGGACTACCCGGAGGCTCATGAAGGGGGCTGGGTGGACAGGGTACTCTGTGCTGTGCCTTTGCACCGCTGTTCCTGCTGCTTGAAATGCACTTCCTCCTCCTGCCTGCCTGTGGAGGCTTACATAGGACTCAGCTCAACTTCATCTGCTTTGGCAGATCTTCCCTGTTCCCTGTCCCCTCCACCACCACATCCCCAGCAGCACATGGTCTCCGAGCACTTAACGTCTGGCTCCGGTGTACCTGTCTATAAGTGTCTCACCTCTTTCCCCTTGATGCCCAGATCTAGTGTTTTCACAATGCCTGGCACTTAGTAGGCCCTCAGTACATACTGCGTGAATCAAGGATGCATTCTAGTGCAGAACATTACAGAAGCATGTGGGGAAAGCTTTTGTCATGTTCTTGAGGTTCCTTAAGCTGAAGCATTTGTGGAGAGGGATAGAAATAATAACAGCCCATGTTTGATGAGCACTTAATATAAGCCAGGCACTATTATAGGCTCTGTGCACATATTATCTCATTGAATCCTCACAACAACCTTATGAGGTAGGAGCTCTCTCCGTTCCACTCATGAGAAAATAGATACATAGAAAGGTTAAATAACTTGCTCAAGATCCCACAGCTAGGACATGGTAGACGAATTTTAGGCTCAGAGCTCAAGCTACTAATCCTCTGCTGTGCGTGCTATGTCTTTACTGCCAGCTCCCTACCCTCCCAGCCACACAGGAACCCACAGCACTGGCAAGGCATCTTCATGGGGATCAATTAGACAAAAAGACAAGACAGAGCCTGCCCCAACCCTTAACACTCAATTATCATCCAAATGCTAATGTAGGAGTGAGAGAGGCGGGGGAGAAGTGAGAAGGACTGAAGTGGGGAGGGCTGGGAAGGACTTCCATAGGAAAGGTGAGCCTCATCTAGCTTGAAGGACATGGAGGAGCAGGGCCAGCAGATGACAGGACAGGGAAATGGACTGAGCAATCTGTTTCAGGTTTCTGCCAAGATGTCTGGAGGAGCCTGGCTAGACTTAGCCACAGGTTCGGGGTTGCTCAGAAGTGAAACCACCAGAAGCACTGGGCTCCAGTTAAATGTGGGGCCAAATGGAGCCGAGACCAGCTGAGGAATATGAGCTGTTCACCTGCCATCTTGCCAAGATGGGAGAGGGAGCAGAGACTGGGAGGAGACCCAAAATCAAGGTGGGAAAGTTGCCATCCGCTTCCTGGCCACATGGGGAGAAAGGTGACACCTGTTGATCAATCAAAGATTGACTAAGAACAGGTCTTAACAAGACACTCCTTTGGCTTTGGGAGTAGGGCAGGTTTTTTCTCTCTTACCCTGGGAGAGGAAATAGAAACCATCCAAGCAGAACTTGCTATCACCCAACTGATATGTTCTCTCTATTCAGGTGCTGCCACACTGTCTGAAATGCCACCATTAGTGAGAGATTTATCTCTTCCGCTTCTTTCAAGATGAAAAGAGTTTACACAACTATAGAAGTTGACAGTTCATGAAAAAGTATTCAGATTCCTGGAAAACAGTATGAAGGTTCCTCAAAAGATTAGAATAAAACTACCATATGATCCAGCAATCCCGCTATAGTTATATATCCAAAGGATATGAAATCAGTATGTTGAAGAGCTATCTGTACTCCCGTGTTCATTACAGCAGTGTTCACAACAGCCAGGATATGAATCAACCTAAGTGTTCATCAGCAGACGGATGGGTAAAGGCAGTGTGGTATATGTACACAATGGAATACTGTTCAGCCTTAAAAAAGAAGGAAATCTTGTCATTTTCGACAGCATGCATGATCACGGAGGACAGTACGTTAAGTAAAATAAACCAGGCACAGAAAGACAAATACTATATCTTCTCACTTACGGGTAGAATATAAAAAAGTTGAACTCATAGAAACAGAAAGTAAAATGGTAGTTATCAGACACCAGGGGTTGGGAGGATTGGGATGCTGGTCCAAGGGCACAACGTTTCAGTTAGACGGGAGAAATAAGTTCAAGGGATCTCTTTTACAACATGGTGACTACAGTCAATAACAATATATTGCATATTTGAAAATTGCTAACAGGGTAGATTTTAAGTGTTCTCACAACAAAAAAATAAGTATGTGAGGTAATACACATGTTGAATAGTTTGATTTAGCCATTCCACAATGTACACATATATCAAAACATCATGTCATACACCATAAATACATACAATTTTTACTTGCCAATTAAAGTAAATAAAGTATCCTGATTTCTTATTCAGTTGAATCTCCCCGGTATGTCTATAAAGTACACAGGGTCCTATAATGCAGTTGTTTAAGCACCCAAGTGATGAAGCCAGACTGAGTTTGAATCCCACCTCTGACTAGCTGTGAAATCCAGGGCAACCTACGTAGCTTCCTTGTGCCTCAGTTTTCTTTACCCATAAATGTGTTGATGCCAGTACTTACCTCGTAAAACTGCTATGATTAAATAAGCCACTGATACAAGTGATTGGGACAATGTCTAGCACACAGCAAGGGGTGTGTAAACATTATCTGTTATCATTATCCTATTTTATAGGGGAGAGAAACTAAGGTTCAGGGAGGTGAGTGACTTTCCACACAGCACACAACCAGTTGGTGGCAGAATGAAGATCTAATCTCTGCAACTTAATCTTCCAATTTGGAGCCTGAGGAACACAGTGAGGAGTGATCTCCCTTTTCTCCCACCTTTTTGATGTTCCCCATCAAGACCCTTTCTTGTAGGGCCGAGCCTGTGGAGCACTCAGGAGAGTGTGGCGCTGGGAGCGCAGCAGCAATCCCGCCGCGGGTTCGGATCCTATATAGGGATGGCCAGTGCAATGCGCTCACTGGCTGAGCGTGGTGCGGCTGGTCTCAAAAAGGACAAAAAAAAAAAAAAAAAAAAGACCCTTTCTTGTAGAGAAGACAAAAAGGATGGACTCAAGGATGAGACAGTGAGACCCCAGTTAATGCTTGTTAACCTTCTGCCATGTGCCTGACCATTCAGATCTGAGGCCGGCAAACGTTTTTTGGTCAAGGGCTAGACAGTTAATATTTCAGTCTTTATGGGCCATGTGGTCTCTGTTGCAAATGCTCCACTCTGCTGTTGTGGCACAAAAGCAGCCATAGGCAATATGAAAACAATGGGCATGGTTGTGTTCCAATAAAACTTTATTATGCACTGACATTTGGATTATATGAAATTATATTTCATGTATTGTGAAACATTCTTCTTTTGTTTTTCTCCATCAACCATCAAGGGCTGTAGTTTGCTGACCCCCAATGTAGAGGCTTAGATTCATTTAATGCTGCCAGCACTACCAAGACTCATTTTACACATGAGGAAACTGAGGCTCAGGGAGGTTCCATCACTGGCCCAGGAGCATAGACTGGTGAGAAGCAGACCTAGGATTCAGTTCCTCTGCCCATCTGCTCCGCGATGCCTTTGGATATGGTTGTTCAGGTTTCCTTTGCATTTGTCACCACTATGTGAAGATGTTGTAAGACCCACTCTTGTGGGACAGGAGAAGCTGTCCAAAGGGAGGTGCCCCGTCATTGGGTGATGATGGCATTTCCCATCCTTGGGCCCTTTGGGGAAGCAGCATCAATCAGCCAATACTAGGACATGTTACTCCAAGAAAGAGAAGATCCCAGCCAGGGCTCGGGCAGGTGCCATAGTCCTGATTTGGGATGTGGCATGAGGCAATGATTCTGTCTAAACAAATCCTCTCTGAACTCTGTGGCTTTGGTGACAAGACCCACCATTGCCTGGCCTGTAGTCAGTGAGAAGAAGGTTGAGAGGTTTCCACATGGCAGGTAGCCCTCATGGGATAACCCAGAAAGGGGGTTGGTCTCAAGGGCCTTGGCATCATATAGGGCAAAATGCGCATGTCTGAAAGGTAAAAATGGGCTTTCAGGTTTCTGGAGGGTGTGACCCGGGACTGGAAGGTTTCCATGGAGGGCCATCTGGGCTTTATCTTCCTCTTCCTCAGATTCTGCATCTCAGACATCTACCTGTGACTGCCAGACACACTCTGAGTAGAGCCAGCTGTGAGGCTGGGGTCTGGCGTCTGGCCCTTCCTCCCCGGTGCACAACGGAGACCCAGGGGTGCCCTGAGCCGGAGCTGCTGCTCCCAAACTGCAGCCAAACCACAGCTGTGGCTGCCTGCTGTCAGGTCCGAGCTTGTTTAGGCTTCACCGGAAAGGAAAACGCCCCCGCTTCGTGCAGTGGGTGCAGTCTGTCCTGGGAGCTGTGGCAAGCCAAGCCTGTCTGAGCAAGGGTGACTGGGACCCAGGCACTTATTTATTTTGTATCCTGTTAAAATTGTTGTTGCAGAAATAAACACTCTCAAAGTAAAAAACATTTAGAAAATATGGATAAGACAAAAGAAAAAAAAATGAAAGCCACTCATAATCCTGCCTCTTAGAAGCAAATGGTTTTCTTTTCTTTCCAGTCTTTTTTCTATGAATGTGCATTCTCCTTATCCAAATGGGATCCTAGGATAATTCCTGCTTGGGGAATGTTTCTTTTCCATTAACACTCTATGCTGAGCATCTTTTCATGTCATGAAGGCCACTCATAATCCTGCCTCTTGGAAGCAAATGGTTTTCTTTTCTTTCCAGTCTTTTTTCTATGAATGTGCATTCTCCTTATCCAAATGGGATCCTAGGAAAATTCCTGCTTGGGGAATGTTTCTTTTCCATTAACACTCTATGCTGAGCATCTTTTCATGTCAAAGTACTTTTTTTTGCCACTGTTTTGCCCATCGTTTGTTTTTGGCAAGTCCTCTTTTGAAGGTGAGGGGCACTTAGAGGGGTTGTTGTGTATTGGTGTCACAGGTCCCAACTGGATCACTGGATCCAGCGCTTTGTAGGGAAGAGTGCTGGGGCAGGCTTTGTGGTTTGAGTAATGGAAAAGCCCCAGGCTCACTGTTTGCAGCCAGCATCCTGGCCCAACCCTGCCCTGACTCATGGTGCCATCTTAGATTAGTCACTTCATCCCTCTGGGCCTCAGTTTCTTCACCTCTGCAATGGGATGGTTGGATTGAGGGCTTTGCCAGCTCCAGTGTTCCATGAGTAAGCACTTGCAGACTTATAAGCAGCTTCCAGAAGCCTCTGGGAGCATTGGCTGTTGAGGGGAAGTTGCTTCTCACCAGTGAGTGAGCCAGCATCTGCCTCAAGGCTGGCCAAGGAGCTGGGGGTTTGGGGGCTGGGGGATCTGACACTCTCTTTGGGGTGGCCATTGCCCTGTGCCGTGGTTCCCAGGGCTTTGCAGCCCACTGAGTTCTCACCACCTTCCCACTCCCCATCCCTGTGGGAGGGAAGCAGCCACTCCAGTGCCAGCACTGAGCTCACAGCTCCACCACTTCTTGGTCATGGTATTAACAGCTGCTGGTAATGTTCTGAAATGCAAACCATGTAACTCGACAGAAAGGCAGTGCTGGGGCCAGTGCTTGGGGAGCTGGGTGTTGCAGGGGTCTGAGGGCTCTGGGGATCTGGGAAGGGCCTAGGGGAGGCTTCCTTGGGGAGCAGGTCTTCCTCACTTTCCTTCCTTTACCCCCTTTCTTCTTCTCTCCCTCCTTTGTTTCAGGAACAGAAGCTGGCTGTTGTCAATGAAGAGTCCTGCTGTGCAACTCGAAGGCCCAGGCAGCTGCTTTGTGGAGGCTTCAAGTGTTAGGGACATCAGGAAATAGAAGGTGCAGAATCTCTCTACTGAAGCTTGGACTGTTTGTCTTCCATGTTCTCTTCTAGAAACAATAATAACAACAACAGTAATAGTAATATAGCTACCAGGTAATAAGCATTTGCTATATGCTAGGCAATGAGCCCAATGTTTTCCCTGCTCCATCTTGTTCATTACATTGTTTTCACAGCTCCTCAGAGTGAGGTCACTAGTATTATCCCCATTTTACAGATGAGCAAATTGAAACTTAAAGAGGTTAAGGGATTTGCCCAAGGATTCTTAGCTAGTGAGTTGCAGAGCTACAACCTGGGCTCAGATCTGTCTGCCCCCGAGCATGTCTCTTAATGACCCCTCCCTTCCACCTCCTCAAAGCTTCCTGCCTCAGTTGGCCAAGAAGCAGGGACCTCCCGTGGTACTTCAGTCTTTCCTAATGTGAGGATTCCCAGAGGCTTCGAAATTCTGTCAGTTCCACACATGTATGTGCCAGGTCCCATACTCACCAACTGTATGCCCAAAATATGTAACTTAGTCTCCAAGTGCTAAATGTTTAATATTTCATTGATGAGACAAGTGATATGGATCCCATGATCTAGGATGCATCTATTTTTTTCATGGCATCATGGAAGGAGTGCATGTTTTCAAGCCATGCCTTCCACAATTTGAATCCCACCTCTGCCACTTACCAGCTATGTGACTTTGGGCAAGTCTTTTACCCTGTCTGTACCTCAGATTCCTCATCCCTAATACAGGGATAATGCCATCCATTTTTATAGGGTTGACTGTTATGGGTTAAAGAAAAGGTATTTAAAGTTCTGTCACATAGTAGGTGCTTAATAAATGTTAGCTACTGTTGGGCCAAGCCCGTGGCACACTCGGGAGAGTGCGGCGCTGGGAGAGCAGCAGCGCTTCCGCCGCGGGTTTGGATACTATATAGGGATGGCCGGGGCGCTCACTGGCTGAGCGCGGTGTGGCCAGTCTCAAAAAAAAAAAAAAAAAAAAAGGAAAAAAAAAAATGTTAGCTTTTTTTAAAAAAAATAAAAAAATATGACCCCGCACCAAACAGCCGGGGTTT
>NW_007726836.1:215691-323191 GCF_000696425.1 Galeopterus variegatus
CAAAAAAAAAAAAAAAAAAAAAAAGGACAAAAAAAAATGTTAGCTTCTGTTATAAAGACTAAAAGAATATGATCCTGCATCAGACAGCCTGGGTTTTATTCTACCTTATCTACCTACCAGTTGTGTGACCTTGAATTACTTACTTTTACCACTCTGTGCCTCATTGAATAATAGGATTGTTGCAAGGAGTAGACACACATTTGCTAAGCGGCAAATATTTGCTGAGTATGTGCTATGACACTTTTCTGCCTGAGAGCACTAAAACATTCAACTGTACAGCATGCTTATCTGCTCCCTGGCTGGACTGCAACCTCCATGGAGGTGGTTTCCCTTTTATCCTCTTTGAATCCTTTAGTCTGGAACAAGATGAGATCTCTGTAAACTAACATAGTGAGGAAATGTTCCTTAGGTTTTCAGATATGACCCCAGTGGATGAGTAGAATTTGGATAGGTGGGTCTGCGGGGGAAATCCTTCCCTGGAGAGTGCCAAACAGGGGCAATGGATCTGTTTCTCGGTTCCCCTAGTCATTGCAGTGTATTTGAGAGTTCTTCGTAACTGTTGGGAAATGTGTTCTCAGAAATTAAATTCTGGTATGTGGAAGAGGAAGAAAGTAGGTTGTGTCCAAGTGAAGTGACATTTTTATTTTTTCTATGATTATAAAATGAATAAAGCATGGGAGACAGTTGGGGATGCGGTGGGAGTATCCCAGGAGGGTTCTCTATAAGCCTCACCAAGTATGGGCTGTGGGGGTGGGGATGTTTCATTCATCACCACTGTATCTCCAGGTATCCACGCATTCCCTCCGTTTCATGGGGCTGAAGTGTCCAGGCTGTTATAAAGAGAGTGGTCCATCCATATAAAGTACAGTAGTACTTTTTATCTGTGGGGTATACATTCCAAGATCCACAGTGGGTGCCTGGAACTGCGGATAGTACCAAACCCAATTGCCATCACTCAGAACACATTTCTGTTCATGTCTTGCACCCACAAAGTTAATACCTTTTCCATCTAACTAGGCACTTAATCATGCACTGTGGCCATAACTTTTGCAGTTTGAGGTGTGACAACAAAACTAGCATGAATTTCTTTTTCCTTGTTCACAATTTTAGAGCTAGAAGATTTGTTCTTATGGTAACTCTTAGTAACATCCTAGGTAGATCACAGTTCTAGCCAGATGTTCGGCAAATTACTGGCAAGAAGCCTTCACCTGATGGCCGTGAAAATGACAGCTGACAGAGGCCCTCAGTACTGGAAAGATTTTGTGTGCACTCAGGGACGAGGGATGGTTTGCTGGGGAGAGTTCAGCTTCCTAAGGTTGGCTGCAAATGATGCTTGCTGGGCAGAGGCTGGGCAGTCTCTGGACTCTGACTCCTCTCCTGTTCTTGAAGTCCTGCTTCGTCCTTTATATGATGGCCCTTCTTTTAAGCCCCAGGGACCTCCTCCCTGAGAATGCTCCTCTGATTTTCCTCCCTCCTTTACCTTTAATTTTGAGAGATACTGCCAAACCTCTATCCTTAAAAAATGAGCCCATCTGAAGTCCGGTCAACTGTTTGCAGGGTTGGTGTGAGCGCCTATTTCCCTACCTACTATCCAGCACTGCATATTATCAAACCTGAATTTTTAATCTTCTTTAATTAAAAAAAATATTGTGTTAAAAAATGAATAACATAAAATTTACCTCTTAGCCATTTTCAAATGTACAATTTAGTAGTGTTAAGTATATTCACATTGTTGTGCAATCAATTCCAGAACTTTCCTATCTTGCAAAACTGAAACTCTGTTCCCATTAAACAACAACTCCCCATTTCCTCCTCTCCCTGGCAACCACCATTCTACTTTCTGTTTCTATGAATATGACTATTCTACATACCTCATACAAGTGGAATCATACAGTATTTATATTTTTGTGACTGGCTTATTCTACTTAGCACAACGTCCTCAAGGTCCATCCATGTTGTAGCATGTGTCAGAATTTTCCTCCTTTTTAAGGCTGAATAATATTCTATTGTATGTATATACCACGTTTTGTTTGTCTATTCCTCCACTGATGGACACTTGGGTTGCTTCTACCTCTTGGCTCTTGGGGATAGTGCTGTCACGAACACGGGTATACAGATATCTCTTTGAGATTGTTTTCAATTCTGTTGGATATTTACCCAGAAGTCACATTGCTGGATCATATGACAGTTTTATTTTTTATTTTATTTTATTTTTTTTCCTTTTTGTCTTTTTTCGTGTCTGGCAACGGATCACAACCCTCAGTGTCGCGCCCAGGACCGGCAACGGGACCGCAACCCTCGGTGTTGCTCCCGCACCTCGCTCAGCCAGTGAGCAGGAACCGGTCTGTACGTGGGATCCGAACCCTCAGCGGGAGCGCCACCGCGCTTCCCAAGAGGCGCACTGTAGCAGTGCACCACCGGGCCGGCCCGACAGTTTTATTTTTAATTTTTTCAGGAATTGCCATGCTGTTTTTATAGTAGCTGCTCCATTTCATGTTCCCACAAAGAGTGCACAAGGGTTCAAATTTCTTCACTTCCTTGCCAACACTCGTTAATTTCTGCTCTTTTTATAGTAGCCATTCTAATGGTTGTGAGATGATTGATATCTCATTGCACTTTTGATTTGCATTTTTCTAATGATTAGTGATGTCAAGCATCTTTTCGTATGTTTTTTGATCTCATATGCTTCGATTTTTTATTCATACTTTTCCAACATATTTGGAGGTTGCTGTAGATTGGATGCACCCCCAGCCTCACTGAGGCTTAATCCCCACTGTTAACTGTTGAGGGTGGGAAATCCTTTTATAGTAATTGAAAGGTGGGGCCTTGAAGAGGTGATTGGATGGTAGGACGATGCTGTAGTGAATAGGTTAATAATCGTGGTTGGGGGTGTGGTTCTGAGGGCTTTAAAAAGAGAGTGAATGAGAAGTTTGCTCTCTCTGCTCCATCATTTTTGCAATGCAATACCCTGCCATCACTGTTGCCACCAACAAGACCTTCACAAGCTGTGCTCCCTGGACTTTGGACTTCCCAGCTTCAGAAACTGTAAGCAGGGGCTGGCCCGTGGCTCACTTGGGAGAGTGTGGTTCAGATCCAAGGCCATGGGTTCAGATCCCTATATAAGGATGGCTGGTTCACTCACTTGGGAGAGTGTGGTGCTGATAACACCAAGGCCATGGGTTCAGATCCCTATATAAGGATGGCTGGTTCACTCACTTGGGAGAGTGTGGTGCTGATAACACCAAGGCCATGGGTTCAGATCCCTATATAAGGATGGCTGGTTCACTCACTTGGGAGAGTGTGGTGCTGATAACACCAAGGCCATGGGTTCAGATCCCTATATAAGGATGGCTGGTTCACTCACTTGGGAGAGTGTGGTGCTGATAACACCAAGGCCATGGGTTCAGATCCCTATATAAGGATGGCTGGTTCACTCACTTGGGAGAGTGTGGTGCTGATAACACCAAGGCCATGGGTTCAGATCCCTATATAAGGATGGCTGGTTCACTCACTTGGGAGAGCGTGGTGCTGACAACACCAAGCCAAGGGTTAAGATCCCCTTACTGGTCATCTTTAAAAAAAAAAAGAAAGAAGGAAGGAAAGGAAACTGTAAGCAGTAAATTTCCTTTTCTTATAAATTATCCAGCTCTGTGTATTTTGTTATAAGCAACAGAAATGGACTAATACAGAGGTCAAAGAGGAACTCTTATCCCAATGATGAGATGCTTCCAGTTCCCCGTCTTATAAGGACTGTCCTAACTTCTCAAACAACTGCTCATATATGGAGTGAGTTACACCTCAGTGGTGGTAGGAATACTCATGTTCTGGTCACCATGCTCATCAGATGCAAGGTTTACACAGCACATTGTAGTTTACACATATTATCTGACTTGTCATCAAAGCAGCCTTGCAAGGTGCAGAAGGCAGATGACGAAATTGAGGTTCAGAGATGAGAAAACCGAGATAGAAGGAAGCTGGCTCTTTAAAATCATAACCACTAAAGCAAATGCTAGTGATGCACAACAGATGTGGCCGGTTGCCTACCTGACATCCGTTCTGCCCTTTTCCTTTTGTCAGAGCCCTGATTCTGTTAGGGTACCCACCCTATCTATTCATAACTCCGTGAATTGGTTTAAGACAATAATGGTAGTTCCATCCCCTTGCTTATAGATTGGTTTAGCAGTGGCCTATACAGTGCAAGGGGTATTTTTAGAAAGAGTTCTTCATTTAAAAAAAGTAAAAATCAGATGCATGGTCTCTCTTCTTCCTCTGGATGATGTAGTTCTGGCTGGGATGCCTGGAATTGCAGCATCTATGTTAGGACCAAAAGGGGAACCAGTCTTAGGATGAAGCCAAGGGGCAGATGACAGCAGGAAGACAGGAAAAACCTGGGTCCAATATCACCGAGTTGTTGATAGCAAAACACTCGAATTTTCCCTTGCTTCTTGTGGTGTGAAATAATAAATTTCCTTGTTGCTTGGGCCAATTTGAATTGGGATTTGGGGGCTATTTTTGGCAACTAAAATAATTCTATTATAAGATGGATGGAATTATAATTTGACAGAAAAGCAGTGTGAAAACATTATTTAAAAGCTGTGATTGTCAGAACCCTGCATCCCCATCTTGGGGGTCCTGGGCACAGGGACTGGTCAGGGGGACTATGAAGAAGACCCAAAGAGAAGGAAGGAGAGAGTGGGTCTATCCACAGCTGCGAGAAACCACTAAAGCTCCAAAAGGTGAGAACAAATCTGCTGTCACTGTGTCCACTGGGATCAAATACTGGGTCCTAAAAGAAACCTGTCATACCCAGCCTGATATTTTCAGGTTGAAGAATGTCAGCTAAAAACACTCCTGGTCTTTCTGAGCATCCCTTGCCCCTCCTCCCCAGGAGAGGAGGAAGGATTTCTCTTTTCGTTCAGATACACCATTCTGGGCTACTATCCACTCTGTGGCTAGCAGGGGGAGCCAGGAGGTTTTGGGGGAATGGTGATGCGAGTTCATTTCAGGGGACAGTGTTAGGAAGTCATCTGCAGCTACATAATTAAGTCATATTCTTTTTTTCAGCTCTACCAAGTAATAAAGCCGATATTTTGATCTTCATCTATCTGACTCCTGAAAATATTTCTTATTTGGCTCTTAACTCAGTGAGGGAGGTGAAATGCATTATTCACTGAACACCTAAACCCTAATCCAAACCACAAAATCAAAATTGATAAGTATAATTAAAAATAAAATTAAAATTAAAGTATTAATAATTATGTGAGGCTAAAACCTCACATCACATCTACTAGTCTACTGTTCCTATATAATTTTATTTCCTGTAGGGTATGGGGGGGCGTGTTTTAATATGCTTGGTGAGATCTGGAATGTGGTTCCCAAGATGAAGAGGGCTTAGGTCCTACAAAGACCTTTAAAGAGGCTTAAAAGATATGTCATAAGAACTGAGTTTTGACTAAAGTTTCCAACCTAGGACAGAGGAGAGGTATGAGTGGAGTAAGAGGTTCTAAAATAATTTCTGCTTTTGGATTTTTTCAAACCAGGTTGTGTTTGTCTCTAGGAAACATTTTAGGTTCCAGCCACAGGGTGCTGATTCAGCTTAGTCTAAAAAAAAAAGAAAAATAGTGTTAGTGTTAGTGGTAATCATAGCAGCTGTAGTATTAGTAGTGACTAAAATAATTTGGCTATACATTATTTTATTCAACCCTTATTACATTTTTATGAATTAAGTATTATATTAGCCTCGTTTTACATTTGAGGAAATCAAGGCTTAGAGAGATTAAGTAGTTTGTCCAAGGTCACACAGCTAGGAAGTGCCAAGCCTGGGCTTTTAACCTGGTCACTGGGAATCCACTTTTAATACTAATTCCATATTGCAATCAACTCTTCATAACCATTCCTATTCTTGATCAATTTTCTGAGGAAATAATTTAATGCAAGCAAAAATTGCACACATAAAAATTTTTATTAGAGTGTTTTGTATCATTGTGACCGAAGGAAGAAACTTAAATACAGGGAAATATTTTAATAAATTATGCTAAATACAGTCAATGGAATTCTAGAAAAATTTAGAAATAAAAATTCTGGAACTTAACACTGAAAAATTAGCAATAGAGAATATAATGCTAAGGGAACAAAGCAGAAGAGAAAATGGTGTGTATACCATGAAGGTAAGTGTAAAAACAAATTGCCCACCTGTGATCAAACACTGAAAGGAAATATGCAAAACCCAAAATAACAACTTTTTTTTTTTTTTTCCTTTTTGTCTTTTTTTTCGTGACCGGCAATGGATCACAACCCTCAGTGTCGCGCGCATACCGGAATGGGACGGCAACGGGATCACAACCCTCGGTGTTGCGTCTGCACCTCGCTCAGGCAGTGAGTGGGAACCAGTCTGTATGTGGGATCCGAACCCTTGGCGGGAGCGCCGCTACGCTCCCAAGCGGCGCACTGTAGCAGTGCACCACCGGGCCGGCCCCCAAAATAACAACTTTTAATAAATGGGATCTAAGTGAAATTTATTTTTCTTTCTAACAAAGTTGTTTTCAACATTGCAGAGGAACTATCTTGTCAAGAAAAGCAGAACAGATCTGTAGGGGGTGCTGTAGGCAGAATCACGTGTGTAGGCACCAGCTAGTTCCTTGGTAGGGAGAGGGTTACTGGGCAGATCTCCAGGGAGTTTTGTCCCTGCTGAAACACGGCTCAGCATCATCTGATCTGCAGATATTAGCTTGACCTTCAAGAAGGCTGCAGTCAGGTCAGATTCTCCTCCTCTCCGGCATCTGGGTCTCGTTTAAACTTGAAGCAGACACCGAAGTCAGGAGCACAAGTTCCTATAAGCATCCCTCGGAGAAGGGCAACTTTGGCACTTCCTCCAGACAGCTTGGATCCTGGAGCTCCATGTAGCACTGAGGTTCTCTGGAGCTTGCCCAAGATGCTGGTGACATCACCGAGGCATGGGCAAAGAAGCCATGGGCAGGACAAGGGAGCGATAGAGGCGTACTGTATACACCATAACTTTTCTAGAGGAAATGAGATGCAAATGAGCAAAGGGCAGGAAGACAGAAACAAATGCTGACATATTGGATGGTAAGAGACTGTCCCAGAAGATTAAGACAGAAAAAGGCTGTGCAATTAGCCATTTTCCTGAGTCCAAGGAGGCCCTCACTGTAGTAGAGTGAACAGGGCTTTGGCGTGAGACTGGGTTCCTTGGCTGGCTACACTGCTTGCTGTCAGTCTGAGTGTGGGCAAGCTACTTAACCTCTGTGATCCTCATATTCTTCATCTTTAAGTGACACTATCCATTCCTCCAGCACAGAATTAAGTGAAATGTCCTGAGAAAACCCTTCTCCAAATGCCTGTTGGACGAATGGCACTTGTGGGGTCCTCAATTGGGCTCTCTGAAACCACCCTTAGTGTAGGCTTAGCCCCCAACTCTGCCCCAGACAGCACAGCATTTCCTATGCCCTCCAGGCCCGCTCTGTGGGATGGCTCCCTGTCACTCTCCCTTCCTTTCCAGCAAGGGACCCGAGAAGCCTGCCACTGCTTCCCTGAAGGAAGAGAAAGACCAAAGCGGGGATGCCCTGAGGGCTGCGTCCGCTCTGCTCTGAGTTTCCAGATTGCGTGTGGTGAGAGTGGAAACACATAACAGGCCTGAATCAGGTCGCCAGGAGCTGACACTCCGTGGGTGGGGGAAGAGAAAGGGACATACCCAGGCTGAGGAGGAGGCGGGCAGCAGCAAGACCCAAGCTGGGGAGTAGAGAGTGAATTTAAACCAAGAAAAGAAAAGGGCGTAGATGTGGTTAGTGGGAGGGGCACCAGATCAAGAGACAGAAATGAAGGGAAGATGAGGAGAGGTTGAGAAAGGAGGAAGTGAGGACAGGGGACAAGAGAAAGGGAGAAAGGCAGGAGATGAGGCGGTGGAAATGTCACTGGTGGCTGATTTACCTGTGGGGATATGTGACCACTGCCCCACAGGGAAAGTCCTCCACCCATGAACAAGGGCAAGCAAGGACTTGGACGGTGCCATCGTTGGGACAGCCTCCTCTGGACCAGGAATGGGGACAGCGGTTGCTTCTGAGAAGGCCAGACTTAGGTACGATTGGGACTATTGCCAAATCTGTCTTTCTGGGTTCACCCTCCAGTTTTTCCTGAGTGCCCAGAGTTCTCGTTCCCTCCCCCATAGCCACCTTCCCTGGGCCAAACTTGATGGTGAGGAAAGAGCTAAACCCATTGACCCAAAGGCAAAAGGGACCAGCAAGGCTTTTAAAGTTCAGATGGTAGCCTTTGGGTACCCGCTAGCTGGTGGAGGAGGGGGCCAGTAGGAGCTTCTCTGAAGGACACCGTGTGGTGGCCCTGTCTCCCACTGCCCAGGCTGTGTCATCCTCCCTACCATCACTTTTCAGTGACCCACTGGGCTGCTCACAACATCTGTGCTGTGGGCTGGATGCATGGTTGGGACAGATCACGTGTATAGGCACTAGTTAGTTTATTGGTAGGGAGAGGGTCACCGGGCATATTTCCAGGGAGCTTTGTTTCTGCTGAAAAAGGGACATTTCCCCAGCACTGGGGTGAGGACGGAGACCTCCTTTCCAGTTCTCCTGTAGGAGAATGGGCCCAGCTAGTGTGTGGTGGAGACCACCTGCAGGACCAGGGTGTTCCTCAGAGATGATGTCGGGGCTACTTAACATGCGCATGCCTATGTGCTTAATGCACCAGTATGTTTACTGTATCTTCATATGTTTTTAAAATAAGATTATTCGATTCAAAAGTAATACATACATTTTTATAAAACCTCTAGTGAAAAAAAATTTTAATTACCAATAGTGTAACAATAATATTGTGGTTATGTTATTTTAAAGAGCCCTGTATTTAGTCTGTTTTATGTTGCTATAACAGAATACCTGAGAGTGGTAATTTATAAAGAGCAGAAGTTTATTTGGCTTACAGTTCTGGGATAGCTGACTCTGGTGCAGGCCTCCACTCATGGTGGAAAGTGGCAGGCGGGTACAAGCAGATCACATGGCAAGAGGAAGCAAGAATGAGCAGAGAGGAGGTGCCAGAGTCTTTTAAACAACCAGCTCTTGTGGGAACTAATAGAGCAAGAACTCACTCAGAACCTCCTCCCCCAGGGAGAGCATTAATCCATTCATGAAGGAT
Source organism: Galeopterus variegatus (assembly GCF_000696425.1). Classification (NCBI taxonomy): domain Eukaryota; kingdom Metazoa; phylum Chordata; class Mammalia; order Dermoptera; family Cynocephalidae; genus Galeopterus; species Galeopterus variegatus. The sequence continues at coordinate 224,848 of NW_007726836.1, forward strand.
TTGCCTGAAAGACTCAAACAGCTTCCAACACTGCCACACTGGGGATCAGATTTTGTCATGAGTTTTGGAGTGGACAACATATCCAAACTCTGTCAGGCCCTTATGTTTTAGAGATACATACTAAAATGTTTACAGATAAAAAGATAAGATGTCTGGGATTTGTTTCAAAATAACCCAGTGATGGAGAAGGAAGTAGGAGGTGCAGATAAATAAAAATGGGCCGTGAATTGGTAATTGTTGAAGCTGGGTGATGGCTACATGGGAATTCATTATAATTTTCCTTCTACCTGTACATATATTTATGATTGAAATTTTCCATAATTAATAGATTTTTTAAAGAAAGATTTCCATCTTCCTTTTGTGCCATATGTATCCTTCTATCAAACCTTCACTTATTTTAGGAAAAAATCACCAATAAATCCACCCCATATTTTTCTAGTTTTTTTCCTGTACATAGATATACATAGAGAGAGAGAAATTACACTCTAATTTGGATTTGTAAAAGTGTGTTGAAAATAAGACCTATTTACTTAGCTGATGTGAATACTTTGCACATTCTATTTCAGGAATTTCAAAATTATGTTTTGCACTAACTTATTGAGATACTTTTCAGAACAGGGAGTGTCTTTGGTCAAATAATTTTGGGAAAAGCTACATACCATGACCCCCTCTTGGAAACTTACAATATATATTGGTGCTGGATTATTAACTACTGGAGACAGGGACTGTGTGGGCTTGTTCACCACTGATCCACAGCACCTAGCACCATGCGTGGCACTAGAAAACACTCAACAAATGGCTGATAGGTGGAAAAATAAGGAAAAGATCTGCAGTAAAGAAACCTGTTAACCTATGTTTAACCTAGTGTTTCCCAAACATAGTTGTCTTTGAAAACCTCTTATTGAGGAACACTCATATATTAACATCGCCTGGAATTAGTATTTTGGAAAATGAGTCTCAAGGCATTTTATAAGTAGTATTAAAACTAGTCTCACAAGGTCCCAGAGAGCTGGCAGAGAAAAGCACAGTTTTATAGACCAGGACTACACATTCTGTTTCCCTGCCTGTAAACTGTGCCCAAGGTCCCAAATGGCTAATCTTGGAATCAAACTCATGCTGGCAGCCCACTCTCTTATTGCCCCAACCCTCTCCTGATGTCTTCTGTTGGACTTAACTATTGTTGCTCAGGTGGAGGATGAAGAAGGAGGGTGAACAGGACCTCTTGGAAGGTGTAGGCATGCTCAGTGATGGAGCCAAGTGTCTCCTTTCTTGTCATTGTTTGTGGCACAGTAGGTGGAGTGGGCCTTGGGAATAAGTCAAGAAACAGATGCAGACCCAGACATCGACTTGAGCAACCCCACAGTAGGAAAAGGAATAGAGTGAAGGATTCAGAGGAGGAGCCAGGGATGGAGAGAGAACTCAACTCCTTGTTCTTTTCCTGCCCCGGGACTCATAGCTGGACTACATTTCCCAGCTTTCCTTGCAGCTTGGTGTGGCTGTGAGTGGTTCTAGACAAAGGAATGTGAGTGGAAGTGATGGGCCTCCTACCAGGCCCGGTCCATAGAAACCTCACAAAGAGAACTCCTCCATGCTCTTTTCTCCTTTCACCAACTGAATGGAAATGACCCCAGTGAACTTGGAAGTCATGTTGAAAATTGCAGAGTCTCCATCAGCCTGGACTCTCTATCTCTCCCCACCACCCTCTCTACCCAAAAATCCTGATGAGGGTCACATGACCCCAAAGTAAATATGCATGTGCTTAAGGCATTATAAATTGTTGAGTCAATTTATTAGTAGATAAAATTAGACCAAAAGTACAGAAAGATAAATCCATCTGAAAGGTGGGATACAAGATGGGCCATGGCAGTATCTATAAAGAGAAGAAAAGATAAAATTAAAGGAAGGGTGGTCAACAGTAACAATAACTACCATTTCTTAGACACTGCTATATTCCAAACCCTATATTAATATAAATAGATGCATTACTACATTATATATTTTAATTCTCAAAAATAATTATATAGAGAATTAAATGAGGAACTTAAGCCAAAAGAGGTTGAGTGAACTGCTCAGGGATACACGGCAAATAAATAATGCTCTTTGGCTTCATCATGTTGCATTCAGAATAAGTCTAAAGAGCCAGTTAAAGGGACTTTAAGAATGATGAATGAGGTTGAGCCAGGGAAAGGGGAGGGTATAATGAGCTTGGGATGGGGAGGATTGAGGTGGAGGGTGACCATCTAACAAAATTCTATTCACCCATCAAGACCTGGCTCAGGTACCCCCTACTCTTAAAGCCTTTCTGAACTATACTAGTTAATATCGCCACTCTTGGAACTCCTTTATTATTTACTACTCCATACACAGTGCATTACAAACTTCCCTGAAGTATTACTGGACCTACTTTAGGGTTGACTTATGTGTCAGATTTTTACTGCTTACTCGCATTACATTCTCCTCTATCTTTAGGCAAATGGGAGGATTACCTTTCCCCAGTCCTCTTGCAATTAGGTGAGGTCATGTGACAGTTTTTGCCAAAGGGTTGGGAACAGAAGTGATATATGTTATTTCTGAGCCAAAGCATTTATTTAATCACTGGAATGAAGCCTTCTACTCTTCTCTTTTGCTGCTGCAGCAATTGTGTTAAGATGGAGGTGCCATAAGACTAAAACCCCCTAAATCAGGGAGCTACTGCATAAAAGATGGTTGCTTTGGAATATTGCCTGGACTCACAGCCAATTTTGCATGGCAAGAAGTCACCTGGATGACTGTGTTAAACCATTGAGATTTTGCTGATGTTGTTATTGTGGCATAATCCAGACTATACTGACTAATATAACTTAATTCTCCAAATATTGATCATTGATGTCAAATATTAATCATTAGATATACCCTTGCCTCTCCTGCAGACATCATGCACATTATCAATCCATCAATGAATTTTTACCCATTGAGCTGTAAGGCCTCAGAATCTTTCTCATCATAGTGACTGAAGCAGTCACTACTAATTGACCAGATCTGGAAAATTAGGGGAAACCCACTAGTCATTCCATTACAGTCAGCATAAAATCCAAACTTCTTACCATGGCCTGCAGGGCTACATGAGAGCTGGGCCTTACTCTCTTCTTCAGTCTCATTTTCTATTATTTGCTTTCTTGTTCACTCTGCTCCAGCCACTTCAGCCTTTTCTGTTTATCAAACACATCAAGAACACTCCCACTGCAAGCCTTTGCATTTACTGCATCCTTTTTTTAAAAAAAGCTCTTCTCTCATATTTGTGCAAGTTTGGCTCCAATCTCACCTCTTCAGACAGACCTTCCCTGACCACTTTATTAAAGTCACCCTGTACTGCCCTCCCACTTCCTCAATGATAATAACATGCTATTCTGTCTTTTTATGCTTTTGTGTTCCTAGTACTCAGGGTAGCACCTGGAACTTAGACATGTTTACCAAATATTTCTTGAACTAATAAAGGTGATTGATCTGCCAAATTAATCTAGACCATAATCTCTTTGAGGAGAGAGGGCAGGTACTGTTTATCTCTGGCTTTTCCTCAATGCTTAGTTCTTGTAGTGTATACAGGTGTCCATTAAATTCTTGTCTGATAATGAGAAGACTTTTGTTTTCCTTCATATCCTGATGAATTCACGTCTGTGCCTTTTGTCCTTCTTTCACCTTCATACGCTCTCTCAAGACGTCTCTTCCTTCTTCCTCCCTCCCTCCCCACATCCTCTCCTAATAAAGTTCAGTTCAGCATGTCTCTTTCTCACCCACTCCATGCCTTCTAGAGCAGCAGACTTGTGCAGCTGGAGACCAGTATCCAGCAATCAAATGGGTTTTGGCCTGGCTTCCCATCCATGTTCTGTACCTATTCCCTTTCTGCTGGAGTTGATACTGAACCTAGTCAGGACTTGGCTGGAGCCTTATGCTTACACGTTGGAGCCCAAAAGTTTTACTTTTGGGTGTTTTGAAGAGAAGCAACTGTTATCACCTGCCAGTTGAAAGGTTTTACCTTTGAAATAGACTACGAGGCATGTTCAGGCAGAAAGGGGCTTTCTGGGAAAAGCCTGGGGAAGGCAGGACTCAGAAGACCTGCCATTTGTTTGGATCACCATACAACAGTGGGCAAAACATCAGAGATGTCAAGTTTCTGTCACAGTGAAGGAGAGATAATTACATTCTTTGGGTAGAATGGAATGTTGTGGAGAAGAGGTTGTAGGAGAGCCCAAGTGGTGAAAAGAGCATGGAACTTAGAATCAGTAGATCTGAGATTCAGAGTCCAAGTCCTGAATTCAAGACCCAGTAATAGGCTCATCTACCATCCATTTGATCCTCTGTTTAGTCTTTTGTGTGGGATTTTTGTTTGTTTTGGCAGCTGGCCAGTTCGGGGATCCAAACCCGTGACCTTGGTGTTATAAGACTGCACTCTAACCAGCTGTTCTAACTGGCCAGCTCTATGTTTACTCTTTTGTAAAATGGAGTGATGTCCTCCTATATTCATCAAGTCTTTTTAGTTGCAAGGAATGGAAACCAGCTTAAGCTAACATAAGCAGAATAAAAGGGATTTATCGTAAGGGCACAAAGGTGCCCACAGAAACCAAGGACAAGAATGCAGTCAGGTGTCAAGAGTGGACTAGAACCTGGAACCTGAGAAGTATCAGAACTCAAGAAGTATTTTCTGCTTTTCTCTGAGCTTCTGCCTTATTCTTCTCTTGCCTCTCCATGCACATGAAGATATATGGCTATCCCACCACAGCTTCCAAATTTGTGTCTTACACTTTAAGCCACAATCTAATCCCAAATTTCAAGAACAAAGACTCTGATTAGCTGGTCTTGCATGAGGTTTCTACCACTGGATCCAATCAGTCATGGGCATGGGAGGTGGGGGTCACATAATAAAATTATGGCTGCCAGGAGCTACTTTTCAGGATCTGGATGTAATATTTAGAGAAAGAACTATAATTTGTGGGTCAGCCCAACAATCCAAAAAATGTCTTGTGTGGAGTATAGTCACTGAAGAAACTCTTAGATGCTATAAACAGAGAATGGTGTTTGTTTCTAGTCAGAATGTACAGCTATCTCACGCTGATACTATAAGGAATCAAGGCATAGTCCTATGCAAATCTAAAATTGTCTGGTGAGTAAAATCAAGGCCTGAGTCTATGCATTCAAAGTTGCTTTATTCTCAACTTGTAATTTTTCAAGGAGCTGTGAGAATCAACCTTCTCCATCCTCTACCTTAGCAACCCCATTCTCACCTCCCCAACTCCAACAAAAGCTTCCAAAAGAGCTCTTCTTTCTTAAAAGAAACTAACTAGAATAAAATTCAGAGAGAGTAATTAATTAGAATTCCATGGATTTAGTATTTTTGCTAGAACAAAAATCAGGAAGGGATCAAAATTTTCTATTTCTATATCCTATAATGACAGGAAAGATTTGTTAAGTAAAATTAAAATGTGACTTTGGACAAGTCATCTAAACTTTCTAAGCCTCAGTTTCTTTATCTGTAAAATAGAAATTAACTTTTCATAGAATTATTGTTACAAATGACATTAGGGTTGACATGTAGTAAATACTGGCTGTTAGCTATAATGTTCAAAATAATTGTGGTTATGGTGATAGTTGTGGTAATGCTAGTGGTAGTGGTGGTGGTGGTGATGATAGTAGTGTTCAAGGTAGTAATGATGGTTGTGGTAGAGATGATGGTGGTGATGGTGGTGGTAATGATGATGGTCGTGGTGATGGTGGTAATAATGGTGGTGGTGATGTTGACGATAGTGGTAATGATGATGGTGGTGGTGATGATGGTGGTGGTGATGATGATGGTGGTGGTGGTGATGATGGTGGTGGTGATGATTATGGTAATGATGGTGGTAATGATGATGGTTGTGGTGATGATGATGGTAGTGGTGATGGTGGTGGTGATGGTGATGATGGTGGTGGTGATGGTGATGATGGTGGTGATGATGGTGATGATGGTGGTGATGATGGTGGTGGTGATGGTGGTGATGGTGGTGGTGATGGTGGTGGTGATGATGGTGATGATGGTAGTAATGATGATGGTGGTGTTGGTGTTGGTAATGGTTGCAGTGGTGGAGTGGAGATGATTAATTATGACAGAACCAAGAATGCATAAATTCTGCTCAGCACATAGAAGTCACATAGTTAAAATGAATGAAGAGAAGAAACAATTTCAGAAAACCAAACGGTATTCATCATCATTTACACACCAACCATGGATGTGACCAGCACAAATCATACTTAAATGCTCATTAAAGCAGATCCCTTAAAGCCTTCCAATATATGTTTAACCATCTACTTTGAATGAAGTGGGGAGAAGATAAATACATGAGAATTTTAGTTACTACATATACTTAAAAATACAATTGTATTTCTTTTAAAAAATAGTGCATAGACTTCTGCTTGTCTTCCTTCCAATTAGCTTGCTATATAATATCACACACCATTAATTCAGATTTTATCCTCAAATATTCACATTTCTAAATTTGTCCTATCTGTGTACTATTTTAACCTCCAAAGGTCTGCATAAAACCCACTTTGTGACTAACATGGACATGTCTAGAATCTAGAGGCACCTGTCCTCCGGCATTTCCAGGGTGCGACAGCCACACCGGCTACTTTATTTGCCATAATTTGAAAACCTTCCTAATCCTGAAGGCTCAGGTCTGTCATCACACTTGGTTAGCTTGAGACTAGCCATTCAGGGTTATTTATTTATTTTGTGTGTTTGTATGTTTTTTAAATTTTATTTTATCAATATACAATGTAGCTGATTTTCATGTCCCTTTACCGAATCTTCCCTCCCCCATCCCTCTCCCTCCTCCAGCCCATCAACATCATATCTGTTCACTTGTCTTAACAAGTTCAAGGAATTGTGGTTGTTGTGTCTTCTTTCCCACCCCCACCATTTGTTTATTTATTTATAGCTCCCACAAATAAGTGAGAACATGTGATATTTCTTTTTCTGTGCCTGACTTATTCCACTTAATATAATTTTTTCTAAGGCCATCCACATTGCTGCAAATCGTAGTATTTCATTCTTTTTTATAGCAGAGTAGTATTCCATTGTGTAGATATACCACATTTTCCATATCCACTCATCTGACAATGGACATTTGGGCTGGTTCCAACTCTTAGCTATTGTAAAGAGTGCTACGATAAACATTGGGGAACAGGTACACCTTTGACATGATGATTTCCATTCCTCTGGGTATATTCCCAGCAGTGGAATAGCTGGGTCATATGGTAGATCTATCTGTAATTGTTTGAGGAACCTCCAAACGATTTTCCAAAAAAGCTGCACCATTTTGCAGTCCCACCAACAGTGGCAAAGGATTCCTTTTTCTCCACAACCTCGCCAGCATTTATCATTCTCAGTCTTTTGGATATTAGCCATCCTAACTGGGGAGAGATGGTATCTCAGTGTGGTTTTGACTTGCATTTATTTATCATGAAGATTGCTTGTCAGTTACTTGTTAATTTAGACTTTTTCATGACAGTTTTTTTCACTGCTGCTCATTTGCATATGTAGAATTCACACTATAAGTATGAACTAAGAACGGATTTCTTTAAGAGTTAGATTGATCTGTAATGACATTTTTTTTTACCGTGACAAATTGCTCTTTTGATAGGAAGCAGCTCCATGAAAAAAAAGTTGAATATTGTCCTTTTAAAAGAATCTGTGACCCGCTGTGTTTATGATCTAGAATTCCATGATTTAGCCCCATGTCTCCCAGCCTTTCTCTTCATACTCCTGATCACATTTGGTTTAAATCTGACTTTTCTTTGCTTAAGCAGAAGAATTGTTATTATTCAGAAGGTTTATTATTGCTAGCCAGAAGCCATCAGGCCCCAATATTTCAGCAAAATCCTAGTCTGCCAGAGTGGGCAATTCTGAGGCTCTAGTCACTTGGATATGACACTCCTGCTTGCATTTATTTAGAAACTGTTGCATTGTCTAAGTGTTTCCACCTATTACTCATGTGATTCCTGAGACACCCCTGCATGCTGTGATGGGAGGGAAAAGAATGACATTCACTCATGCTTTCATGTAATGCATATTTCTGGAGTACGGTACATATGCCAGAGACTGGGACATGTCAGGTACTGAGAGCTACGTACTCATGCCCAAGACAGCCGTGTCCCTGTTTTCAGGTTGGGGGGTCATTGAGGCAGACATCCCATGAGGTAGGCACCCCAGCAAAGGGTCTTGATGCCTTCTTTCACTTACTGCTCATAACAAACTATGGGAAAGGTCTTATTACCCTCATTTTGTAGCTGGGATAACTGAAACTCCCAGAGGTTAAGTCACCCAGCTGATAAGGGGAGAGCCTATGTTCATACTCATAGGTCAGACTTGGTCTTTTTCAGTTCAAGGCTGCTGATTGCATTCTGGACTTTTTCCAAATAGTGTGATCTCATGTCAGCCCAGATCAACTCAAGCTCCCGTTGCCAGTTTCCCACATCCCATGGTTTGGCTTAGAAAGGTAGCTCGTACAACACACAACAGGTATTGAGCATCTAAAATTAATCACTTTAAGGATTTTAACCTTTACAGAGGTTCAAATGAGAGTACAGAAAAGGCTTTGTGTGACCAATGGTGTGGCTGGGGTGTGTCTGGAGTAGAAAGAGGATGAAGGGGGAGCTCAGAGAGGTGCTCCAGGAATTCCCGAAAGGCCAGTAAGTCACCAGGTCAGTCATTTGAAATGAATCATTGATGGCATGGGGGTAGATAACCTCAGTCCCTCCCTCAACTATCAGGAAGCAGGCAGACAAAATATTTCCCCCTGGGAGAGTAATTCTAATTACAATCCCTAGAATTTGCATGCCACTCTACAGTTTTCAAAGCACTGTCGAACCCATTTCCCGCCTCCCATTGGCAGTATTGTCTACTGCACTAATGCAGAAAGGACCAGGGTTTGAAATGACTTAGTTTGGTGGTTTTTATATATATTTTTTAAGAGTAAAATCCTTTGTCAAAATGAAATCTCATGCAATACTCTAGTATATGAGGCGGATGCAAATGGAAATTCTGTGGTTGGGATGGAGATGGCGAAGGCAGAGGCACAGCCCACGCTTAAGCCCTTGCTCTGACCTCTGTGTTTCTCAGGGATCTTCAAGGAACCTTCAGGCTCCATGAAATACAGTAAGACAAACTTGTTCCTAGTGAAAACCCACTTCACTCCTCTCCTCCAAGAAAAGAAATTTGAAATCCGAGGTAACATGAGGTGTTCGAGGCCAACCTGTGTCCAGTGTTCTTGACCATGAAACTCTCCAGAGCTGGTTTCTCACATGGTTAGGGCCAGAAGCTCTACCTGGGAACCAGTTTGCTGCCAGTTGTTTCAGGAAAGTGGCCTCTGGGTCACAGACAATAGCAGGGACAACTCTTCCTTGCTACTGGCAGCATCTTCAAAGTGCCTGCTCTTCAGGTGGGGGCTCAGAGGCACTATCTTCATTTCAGACAGGCAACCCCTTGAGTGGCAGGCCAGCCACTGAGAGATTAGGGAGTAGGTCCAAACATTGATTTTTCAGCCCCAAACACTCTCCTTGAAAATGCAAAAGGTGCAGCCTATACCCAAAGGGGATCTTCCCAACTGAAAAACAACACTGGACTAGCTAAGTAGTGGTGCTTGCACTATATTGTGAAGGCCACTGAATCGTACACTTTAAAATGGGTGAAATGATAAATTTTATGTTATGTGCATTTTAATATAATAATAATAATTTTTAAAACTTTCATTGGCTTCTTATTTCTTACAGGATCCAGTTTAGATTCCTCAGCATAGTTTACAACCTGGCCCCTGCCCACCTCTCCAGCCTCACGTCTTGCTATCCCTCTTGCAACCTTGTCATCTGATCTAATGCTCAAGGCAAACTGCTCTCCATTCTCTGAACAAGCCATGTTCTTACACTTTTCTACGCTCACACACAATTTTGCTTTAGTAATAATGGTAAACACTCACATATAGTGCTTACTATATGCATATATAAGTATGTATACACATGTATCTGGTCACTAAATATACTCAGGACTTTCGAGTCACTTAATTCTCACCAATTCTATGAAGTAGATACTATTATTAAGTTCGTTTTATACTTGAAGGAATCAAGGGACATAAAGACTCACTGCCTTAGTCAAGGTCACACAACTAGTAAGTAGCCAAGACAGGGGTTATACCTAAGTGTTCTGGCTCCTGAATCCTTGCTATTCATCCCTACAGAGTACTGACCGCCTGTGGATAACTTGTCCCTGCAATTTCATGTAAAGAATTCTTCATTCTCCTCCAAGACTGGTTCAAATATCACCTCCCTGTGAAGTCTCCCTTGTGTTCCCTAGTAAAGAGTGTGACTCCCTTCTCTAGGACTGAACACACACATTTTGCAGCACATTTTATGTTGTGTGGTAACACCCTGCTTGGGAATCTGATTCCTTACAGAGTATGAGGCCCTGAACAGGATTGGCACTTACTATCTTAACACCCTCGGCCACTCACTACATGTTTGATGAATGAATGAGTGGGTGGATGGCTGGGTGGGTTTCTCTCAATTTTTAAATGTCTTTCAGTGAGTAACAAAATCTTATCCTTCCTCAGGAAATCTGGCATGGTTGCTCAGGGTCTTGCCCTAGCCACTGACAACTACTTTCATTTTCTGTGTATCTCATCAGGCAAGAAATCCATTCAGATTTATTTTCAGTAGTTCACATTAAAAACAAATACTGCTTCTGATTTCCAAGTACTAAGTCATAGTATATTACAGAGAGATATGGAATTATTATTCAAAGTATGGTTTTTCATACTCAGAACACCTCCCCTGTAGATTATTGCAATCTCCTCCCCTCTTTGAGATTTACTGGGTGGTATAGATGGGGAAAAGTAGATTAATGCTTGCATTGAAAGGAGTATAATTGGAAGCAAGCAAGAATGAATGAATGTGTGAGTGGATGAGAGGATGGAGGAAATGACAGATGGATATGTCGATGATGGATAGGTGGGAGATGAGTGGATACATTAATGAACAGACACGTGGGTGGATGGGTGCAGAAGAGGATAGTGGACGGATGTGGGTTTCTAAAGAGATGTGAAAAAGGATGTATGGAGTGATGGATGAAAAGTTGTACGGGAGAAAGAACGGAAGAATAGATGGTTGGATAAATAGGTAGATGAAAGGATGTGTGGTTGGATGATGGATGAATGGGAAGATGGATGGACTTGAGTGGATAATGGATGGAGAGGAGGATGGATGAACGTGTGAGCCCTGGAAGGATGTAAGGAAAGGTGGGAAGGATGTAAGGATAGACGGATGGGTGGATATTTGGGAGGATGGATGAGTGTGTGGGTGGGTACATGGAGTAGAGGGACCAGCCTGGGGCTGCTGGCCATCGTGAGCTTTCCCTAAGCAGTCCTGACAAGAAGCAAAAATCCACCTGAGCCCTGTGGACTCGACTTCTCTTTCAGCAGGAAGAATGAGCAATCCCTGCCTCCCCCGGGAAGAACCAGCAGCTGCCACTCCACACCCCGGTGGGCGGGAAAGCACCCCCAGCCAGTGCGGGACCTCGCGCCTGTCCCAGCGCCTCTCCCGGGACACCAGCTGCCTGTGACGCCCAGAGAATCATTTCCCAGCCGGATTCAGAGAGAAACTTAGCGGGAAAGGAGAAGCCTGAAGCTGAACCCACAGGGGCGAGGTTTTAGGACTCGGTCACCCGCGGTCCTGAGGCCGCTCGCTCTCCCGGCGCAGGCGGGTGGGCGCTGGACTCGCGGGCACCCCCGGGTCGTCCCGGCCCCGCGCGGGCAGCCCTGGTGACCGTCCCCCACGGAGCAGGGCGCGGGGGCGGCGGGCAGCGCAGAGGAGGGCTGCTACGGCTTTAAACCTCTGCCTGCTGCTTAGTCACAGCCCCTCTCTTGGGTGTGTCCTTCGCTCGCTGGCTCCCTCCCTCCCTCTTAGGTCACTCTTTCAACCCCTCGAATAAAAACTGCAGCCAACTTCCGAGGCGGCCTCATTGCCCGGCGGACCCCAGCCTGTGACAGGTTCGGCCCGCCCTCGTCGCCCCGTCCTCCGTCGGCCCCCGCCCCGCGCACCGGGACGCTCCAGCTCCACTCGCTGCTCTCTCGGTTCGCTGTGACACCATGGACAAGTTGTGGTGGCGCGCAGCTTGGGGACTCTGCCTAGTGCAGCTGAGCCTGGCGCAGATCGGTGAGTGCCCGCCGCAGCTGGGCCAGCAGGAGGGGGTGCCAGGCGTGCCCAGGACTGGCCCCCCAGTCCCCTTCCACAGGCTGAGTCGGCCCCGGGGGACTGGAGTCAAGTGGGCGGCCAGCGACTTGAATGGGATTCGGGAAAGCAGGGCTAGGATTTGCGCTCAACTGTTGGAGAGCTGGTCGGCGGGCGGCACCGTTTTGTTGAAAGGAAAAGAGAAAGAGAAGAAAGTTTGCTGGGCAGGGTGCCTGCGCGCAGTTGTGGGTGAGGTCGCTAGAGCTGGAGCACATGGCAGAAAGTAACTGTACTCCTGGATGCGCGCAGCCGGCGTCTGGTCTAACAGGCTCCGGTGCCCAAGGGCTCTCCAAGCCCCACCGCGCTGTGGCGGGGCAGGGCGGGGACAGGGGCAGGGACTGGGGCAGGAGTTAGGGCAAGAGCTGAGGCTGAGATGGGGTAGGGGCTGGTGGCAAGGTGGCTACAGAGGTGCTCACAGCTGCATGTGTGAGAGCTGGTGACAATGAGCTTTCTAGAAAGGGGTCCTAGGACCTCGCAGCTCCCCACTGAGCTTGGGTTCCAAAGTGCACAGTGTGTGCCAGTCACTGACCACCTGAGCACTTGTGGGAACTTCCACCAGCTCTGTGGGGAGGTCTTGGTCTCCATGAGGTTGCAGCCTGGGGCGCGAACTGGGCCAGCTGCTCAGTCCTTGCAAGCTCCTGTTTCTGCCAATCAGTTTGGGAAACTCCAAATAGTAATGTGGCTCCTATTCCCCTCCTGGCAGCCTCAGAGCAGGGAGCAGAGTCTGGATACCTGGGTAACCTCAGGGACCCTGGACCTGGGGCTCTAAAATCCTATCCAAATAGGGTCGGTGCCTTTAGGTGGCTGTGGAGGGGAGGGGCTGTGTGTGAGGTATTCTAGTGTGGCTCAGCTCCAAGTGTTCCCTTTCTTTGTCTGTATGTGTACAGATAATTACATGGCCGATTTGCTTATCGCGAGCAAAATTAATTTTTCTTTTAAGAAGTGCCAGCTGGGTCATTAAGACAGCTCAGCCTACGGTTAATTCTACTCAGCAGGTATTTATTAAACCCAGTTCTGGGAGGTACCAAGAAAGTAAAACACACAGTCCTACCTGGGTACTTTAGACGGAGGACAGGTGGGGAGCTGGGGATCTAGGGTTTAGACCTCTGAAGCAGAAGTTATAATAATAATAGCAATAACAGCACTAGTTACCATTTGTGGCACACTGTCACTGTGCCAGGTGCTATGTTAAATCCTTTACAAATGTCTCATTTTACCCTCATGATGGCCTAGTGAGAAGTGTCCTGTTATTCCACCTGTTTTACAGGAGGGAAGCTGAGGCTCAGAGAGGTTAAGTGACTTGCCGGGAGCGGTATTGGATGGTAACCCAGCCAGGTCCATTGAGTTCCAAAGCCTGGGCTTAGTCAGAATATGTCACAGTCTTAGTCAGAATATGTCACACTGTGTAAGATGAACAAACTCAGAAAGGATTTCAGGGAAGGAAGGGTTGTGATAGACCAGAGGCCTGAGAGGTGGCTTCTGAAGGTAACAGGAGCTTGAACCAGCCTTTGAAAGGCAAAAAAAGAGAAGAGGGACATTTGAGGGCAGAAACAGCTTGGGCCTGGCCGTGGTGGGTTCCCTGTGGCCTCTAAAGGGAAGTTTATTTGTATGCTACCTACCTGTTACGTCTTCTGCTTTGTCTCTGAGGATTCTGATTCCTGACTCCTTCCAACTTGTCTCCCTGTTTCGTCTAAGGGGCCCCACCCCCAAATATGCAGTGCTGCCCTGACCCTCGGGTTCTGCAGGAGACAAGCAGGGTCACTCCTGCCTCATCCACAGTCCCTTTGGGCAGCGTCATTTGGAGGCAGCACAATGGAGTGCCCATAGCAATAACTGCCTGGGCCCTAGCTTTCATGTGCTTGTAAAGTTGTTTGGAAACAACTGAGACTTGGAAAGGAGACATGACTTCACAGAGGGCTTGCGGCTGGGCAGGCAGAGGGGCAAGGAGGAAAGGAAGGGAAAGGAGAGTCACTCTGTGACCCCATTCTGGGGAGTGGTGGGTTCCAGAAGCCCATGAGGAAACGGAAAGGAACAATGCCTGGGGGAGGAAGAAAGTGTCCAATCTTTGTATCAGAAAGCAAAAAGTAGAGAAATGGCCACAGGTAATTAAGCAATATTGGATCCAGAAACTCTGAGTTGGAGAACAAGTATCATGAATTAGGTGTCCTGTGTGGGAAGCAGCAAGTGGCTGTAGGTGGCGGGTAGGGGAGATGAGCCCTCAGTGGCCACACATCTCCTTTTCTCTGTGGGTGAGAGGTCGTTGCTAGGGAACTGCACCCTGGTGTTGAGAAAGAGGGGTGCCTCTGAGAGCCCCGGGGCTTGAGGGTGGCGTGTACATTTCTGCTCCCCCCAGCACTCCAGACTCCGCCCCTTGCTGGGAGTTAGAGCTTTGGCTATGTTTTCCCACGTGAAGAAGCGAGGAATCAAAGCTCCCTCCCTGCTGAGGTTAGCATCAATGAATTCAGTTATTCCCCAGCTACACATTAGACTCTACTTCCTGCAAAGGCCTAGTGACAACTGCGTGTGTTGGAAGCTGGCAGCCAGCAGGAAGAGATTCCGTTTTCTTCCAGATTACCCCACACAGGAGGCCATGCTGGACAGCATGAAATTCCTAGTTTATGACAGATCCCCTTCCATTCATTCGAGAAATATTTCCTGACTCAATGCCATCAACTAAGAGATGGGGACTTTAAGGATCATTTTCCTCCTTTTGTTTCCCAAAGGAGGAAACAGACTTTGAAAGAGAGTGACTTCCCCTCTCTGAGACTTGTTAGGGCATTAGGGCAGGGCAGTTTTCATACATTTGGCCTCTGATATACCCCTATCATGGAGGACTGTAGGAGCCCCACTCCCACCCCTGCTGTGGGTGGGGAGGGTGTTGTCTCCTGGTAATGACATTTGCTTCACGCCTTAAATACTATCTTACAAACTCATTATAATTTTAGGTTTTACTCCACAGTCAATTTAATGTTTGAATTTAATGTAAAAATAATTTTTTTATGTATATATATGTATCTTACTATAAAGCATAAAGTAAAGTTGATGCTTGAGAAAGATTCTCTGTATTGTCCTGGGGCTTCTAGCACCTTCTGGAACATACAGGATGGTTAGGAATACCTTAGTTTTAAAAGCCTGACACTCTGTGTATATAGTCCTGTGTAAAGCAGGATCCTAATGCCCTTGGAAATACACTTGCTGATCACCGACTCCATGCTAGGCACTAACTAAACCAGAAGGTTGGCTGCATGCTAGGTGCTAACTAAACCAGATAGCTTATCTTATATAAGCCTCACAACAGCACTATGCATTTAGTACTCTCTTAAGTCCATTTTCTAGATAAAGAAATTGAGGGTCAGGGAGATAGTGTGATTTGCCCAAGGACCCAGGAATTGGGGTTCCCCCACTGTCTCATATCCCCCCATGTTAGACCCCAGCACCTGTGCTTCCATTCTTTCCTTTGCCTCTAGAGGACTCTGGAAATTGCATGTGGTTCTCCTCTTCCTGTTCCCTGTGGCCAGCACAGGTGAAGCCCAGCATGAGTGGCTTCTTTCCCTGCCCACTGGCAAGCTGTGGACTCTTGGCTGCCCTGCCCTGCCCTGATCTGACTCTCTCCAGGCCTGGCCACAGCTGTCAAAGATGCCAACATATTTATTTGTTACTGAAACAAGTCAATCCCTTATCAGAGTCCAGCTGCCTTTCTAGACATGCTCTCATTTGCAGGCTTGGAGAAAAGGGAGAGGCTGCTGCTCCCTTCTTCTAAGAGACAAGTCAGGGCAATGCCCTCTGCCTGAAAGTTAAGACAGGGGCCCTGCAGAGGCTCTCACGCTGACCCTGCAAGAACTCAGATGCATTGACCCAGACAACCCCCTCGTCACATGCTCCTTAGCAGGTCATGTGTGCTCCCACGGAGGGAAAATCTTGAGGACCCCATGAAAGGCTGTCATAGTTCTCTACAAAAGTCAAGAATCTTGAACTGAAACCCAGTATGCAGCTCCAAGTGACACATGGCCATGCAAAGGGAGTTTGGGATCAGCCAGCGGTGTCAGAGCCTTGCAGGCTGGGATCCTCTGATGGAGAGGAGGTGGTGGGAGGTGACACGGACCTCTCCAGCAGTCCATCACGACAGGGGCTGGAGCTGGGGACAACATACCGGCTGCAGTTGTGTTTCTCCAGCACCTCCATTTTAGCCGACTCTACCCATACCCTGAAAGGGAAGTGGTTCTTGTGAAAGCATGAGCCGAAGCAGGTGGCAGATGCTGCCAGCCACAGTGTAGTTTTCAAAGGGGATGTTTTCTACCTCAGAGAGAAATTCTGCGGGGTTGCACAGCAGGAAGCTGATGACTCAATTTCTTTTGTGTCCTTGCTCGAATGGGTGTGGAACAAGCATTCTTAGAATGACCGGGGTAAGCTTAAATTGAACCCCACTCTTCACTCACCTAGCAGGTTGACATTTTTCTTAAAAGGTGTACTGTACTCCCCTGGCCAGCAAGGGTCTGGGAAGACAGCCCAATATGCCAGAGTTCGGGAAGGGGTGTTCTCTAAAGCATGTGGTTCTGGAGTCTGGCTTGGCGTGCACACAGTGATTGTGTGACACAGATTTTCCCAGAGAGTCCAGATCCCAACCATGCAAATACTCTACTAATTGACTCATAGTATATATTTTAACTATAGTCGTCCCTCGGTTTTTTTTTTTTTGGGGGGGGGGTTGGTTCAAGGACCCCCGTGCATACCAAAATCCTGAGGTACTCAAAGTTCCACAGTCAGCCACATGGAACGCACGGAGGTAAAAAGTCAGGTTCTGCATCCCCCAAATTCTGTATTTTCGATCTGAGGTTGGTTGAAAAAAATCCGTGTATAAGCAGGCCTGCGCAATTCAAATCCATGTTGTTCAAGAGTCGATTGTAAATGTTTATGTACTTGTATACAAATAAACAAACACACGGCTTTATGTGTTAGAAGTCAAACACACTGTAAGGCGTTTTCATAAAGAAATTCACATCTTTACCACTCAATCAGTCTAGTCCGATTAAATTGATGTTTGGTTCAGAAAATGTGTACTTTGGAGAGAAATATTTAATATTCCTCTACTGTCCATTTTTTGATCGTCCCAGTGTGTGAAGTACCAGGACAAGCCACATATCTGCTTCTCATTTGCTAGAAGTGGCCACATACACGCTGCCGGTGCAGCTATATGTACATACGCATCTGCACATATATTTGTGTGTGCTGGGGATTGGGGGTGCCAAGGAGTGCTAAAGGCTTTCACACCCCTCAAAGGGGAAAATAACCACAGCAAAACAAAACCCAACCTATCTTCTCTTCTCTGTCTGTCTTCCGCAGTCTGGCACTGTGGGAGCCCCTGACGTCAGGGACCTTATCTCTCTCTCTCTCTTTTTTTTTTTGTGGTCCCAGATGCCAGTGCTGCCAAGTTGTGACTAGTAACTGTTGAACTGCAATGCATGTATAGAATGCCTAGAATATGAAGCTTGCTGGCCTGCCGGCCAGTATACCTAAAATGCAAATACATTTGTGTGTATGATAACAGCGGTGACGGCTGTGCCACTTGGGGCAAGGCCGAGGAGGGCTCTTGGCTGGCCAACTGCCCATCGCAGGGCTCACGCTTGGTCTGCCCAAAGAGGGAGCTCAGCCATCTGTTTGTGGCTTTGGTAGCTGATGGACGTGGCTTGGGATGTCTGTTTAAGAACAGGTTTACCACATAATTGGGTCAAGAAGGGAGTGGTAGCCAGGTGGAACAATAACACCAAAATTTAAGCCTTAAAATAAAGCACTCCCCAGCAGCAAGCCCACCCCCTCCAGCCCACGTGCCTGCTTCTGGAAGATGGTAGCACTGGGAGAGAAGTAGAAGCATCTCCCAGGAGATTCCTGCCTTCTCTGTGTGTAATTATCAAGCTGCTATCCTCCCCAGTGCTACTGCATCTTTGAAAGTGCAGGTCCGTGGGGAAGACTGGTATCCAACAGAAAGCCACACTGGCAACGGTAAACCGTGTCTCCTCTCCACAGAGCTTGCCAAGTCTGAAATTACCCACGACTGGTGTAGGTCCCGCCTTCCCAAGGACCGTCTGTCCAGTGAGACTTGAGACAGGGAGACAAACACAGAATGAGGGGATAGGTGTTGGGGGGGCGACAGAAACTCACAGAGCCAGATCTCCACAAGTTTGGGGTGCACTGGCTGCCTGGGTGTGTCCTCCTGAGGCAAATGTCCCTCCTAAGTGCAAGTGTGGGCAGACAAATCACAGTGGGTGGGGAGGAACTGAGTCACCAAGGAGGTGATTTGCAAAACTCAGGTCCCAAAAACCGTTCTCAAGTCTTCAGCTTTTGAGAGTAAAGGTTAATTGCAAAACTCTAGGGCGGAGAGAGATTATTCCCACAGACCAGTACTTTTGAGCATTTGCTACAGTGTCATAATCACAAGTCTCCTTTGCCAGTGCCTCAAGTTCATGTTTGTCTTAGAGCTCTTGTTTTGCAACTCTTTGTAGCTGGTACGTTTCTGAGATGCTATCAGCGCTATTAGTGATAATAGGACACTCAGAGTGCTGTCTGCCTGCACCATCCTCATCGTTTCCTGCATACCAATTTGTTAATCCGTACACCAACCTCATGAAGGTGGTGCTATTATTAACCTTCTTTTACATAAGAGGAAACTGAGGCACAGAGCATTTAAGTAACTTGTCCAAGGCCACAAAGCTGTTAAATGAGGGAGCTGGGATTCAAACCCAGATGATCTGGCTACAGAGTTCCTGCTCTTACTGACAGTGCTTCTCTTGGTATAGTAAGATGTCAGGGCACCCCAGAAACCCAAATGATTACAACTGGTAGTACTGTGGTTGTTTGCAAAAACTTCTTTTGGGAATCTGGTTGTGGGTGGGGCCAAAATATCTATAAAGCTGGTTTTACCTTTCCTTTTTAAACACAATGTCAGAAGAGGGGGCTGGAATTGCAAACATAAAGGAGAAAGAAGCTGTAATGGAAACTTTTTCCCATTCATGTTTTGAGCAGCTCATTCATTGAATCCCTGAATAGAGAAGTTCTACTCTCTTCTATGTGATGGGAAGTTAGGGAGTGGTAGGGCTGAAGTTAAGGATGGTGAACTGAGTTGTTTGTTCATTATCGCTTTGTTATTTGTCACCTGGATGAAAGGTGAAGGTTGCTGATTGGTATTTCTCTGTCATCTAGGACTCTGACTCATGTGTGGACAAAGCTGGGAAGTGAGCCAATCAGATAACAGCAAAACATTTGCCCTCAGCTTAAGGGTCCTTGGTTTGGGACCTTCTCTCTACCAGGCAGGACTGATGAGGGAGGGAGGGCCATCTGAGAAAGCAGGCTGGCAGAAGTCAGGCTACACACATCCACGGCACAAGGAATTTAGGCAAAACTAGAACTGTGCTGTAGCCCATCTTCCCAGCTCTAGCCCAAACCAGATGACCAGGCTTCTCTTTGGCCCAGCAGGTGGCCATTACATCAATGAGAAAGAGAGTTTCCTTTGGGTGGCCCTGGCTGAGAAACAAGCCACCCAGGAAGGAAGGAGGCAAAGTCCCCTGGAGACATCTGACTCAGTTTACAGGAGGGGACCCAGGCCTCTGGCCCGGAGACAGGGACACATCCCATATTCCCCAACTGTTTCAATGTCAGTGCATCACTTTGTACTTAAGCAGGTCTGCAGTGCCTTCCAGAAGGACTCACACACCAATCATGGAACCAGACAGTATCTTTCTCTGCCTCATCTCCAAGATATCAGAGCGATGTCAGTAAAGCCTTTTCAAAAGTGTTTACCATTATGCACAGTAAGATGCCAGGGAGAAATGAACAATTTCATGCAGCCAATACCTAGTCTCCTGCCTTTGACTTAGAAGGTAGTTTCTTCCCAGGCCCCTGGCCCTAGTCTTTGTACACTCCAAAAGTATTAATTGTGTATCTACTATATGCTGGTCACAAATGTTGCCATTGCTGAGTGTGTCCAGTCCAAAAAGCAGAGACCAACAGAGCAGAGCACCATTGTGTAGCCTACAGGAGATCAGCTGATGTCACCGAGTCAGCCCTGTAGCCACCCATGAGTCACAGGGCCCACACCTGCCTGAGAGGGGAGGAAAAGGGTTCAGGTAACCCACGAGAGTGCTGGTCGTGCAGATGAGGATAAAAGTTTGGAGAAGAAAGCTCCTACCCAGAAGTTTGTCTTTGTGATGGATGCTCTGTAGTAGAACTAGTTGTCTTCACAATATCAGCCTTGGAGGTCTGGTACTTCCCTTTAGACTCCCCTATGTGACTTTCATTTGCTCTTATTGTTTACTAATTTTTCTCTCTAATAATTCATAAAGAGCTCACAAACATATCTCCATTTAAAAAGAGGAAGTTTAAGGGATGCCTCTGAGCTGTGTAATGGCTATCTGTTCTCTTCGCATATAAGCTCCATAGAGAAAAGCCTATGACTTATGTACATTTTTGTATCTACTATAGCCCCAGCTGTCAGCACAGATCCCCAATTATAGTAATTGCTCAATAACTACTTGAATGGCTGGCTGAATAAATAAAATTTCTGTACTTGGCCAGCAAAGCCATCTCCACCATATATTTTTGTGATTTTTATAGTTTCTGGCTAATCCTTTTTCATCTATTTTTTTTTTACCTATACAAATCTTTTTATCTCTCTCTCTCTCTCTATTACCTCTTGTAATGATCCTCAAACCCTCTTAAAATTTCTTTTCTCTGCACTCTTTCTGGTTTGAATGGATTTTTCTTGAGGTTTGAAATGTCAGGCAAGGCAGGGGGAAGTTTAGAGCTCATCAGGTTTTATCCAGTAGAAAAGGGATCTGCATTTCTTATAGGTCTGGCTGCCTCTATGCCTCAACCATTAATTCCAAATCTAGCCTCATATACAAAAACCCCCAAGCCTCAAAATCATGCTCTCAGCAATACTTGAGAAAAGATGTCAGCTTTTTGGTCACTACCTTAAGAGAAAAAATGGGAGATTGTTTCTTTCAGTCAATGGTTTAAAAACCTTCCCGACTAAAGATCACCTTCATATGATCAGATGTTTAGTGTGGCATAATGGGAATGAGAAGGTTTGGCTTTGGAGGGTAACGTAAAAGGTGTAGGGGCTGAGAAACAAGGCAGACTTCCAGTTGATTTTCTTCTTTGCCATGAAGAGCAATTGCACAAGTTAAGTGCCTAGAACAATATTTAGCACATAATGTCTAAAGCTAAATGTCTAGCACATAGAAGGTGCTATGAGAATAGAAATGATGGTTGTATTTTAGTTCCTCTCTATTACTGATTTGCTATGTACTGCTGACCAAATCATTTCACCCCTATTTGCCTCCATTTTTCCATATGTAAAATGAGAGGTTTGGTTTCTAGTGGATTTGTAGAGTCCTTTCCAGACCTCATGTTCTATAAATCCACCACTTTCTGGGCCTATGAATACCTGAGCCTCATAAAACTTAATGGAAAGAAAAACACAAAACGACTATAATATAGTGTCAGAAAAATGTGATGCCTGGTTTGTACTAAATGTCAGAAGTAAATTACTAATCCATGCCAGAAACAAGCATATGGACCCAATTATGTTATAAACTCCAATGGGCAAGAGTGACTCCTAGGGACAAGGTGCTTTGCCCATAGTACTCCAACAAGTCTTCTCGACCATGGAATGGGCTTGGGGGGGGGGTGGACAGATGAAGAAGCTGGACCAGAGAAGCTAGCAACATGTCGCAGTCACACAGCTAAAACTATAGGAGGCCGGTCCTGATCCCTTCAGGATCTGAATGTTATGCTCTTTACTTTGAATGGTACTTTAAAAAGCATTGCTTCAAGTGGCCAGAGAAGCCAACCCTAGAGAAAAGGTTGTGTCCTTCACTCAAAGCTTCATGAGCATCTTGGATTTCTCATTTCCTCAAGGAACTCCTGCAACATGAAACCATGGTATGCAGGCAAAGCAGTACTTAGAGGGTGAGCTCTAATGGCCTGTGGAAAGCAACTGTGATAGCTACGGGAATCTGAAAAAAAAAAAAAAAGAGGAAAGAAAGAAAAGAAAGAAAGGAAGGAAGAGAAAGAAAGAAAAACAGAACATATGTACACACACACACACACACACAACCCAAACTCAATCAGGGCAGAGTAAGGCAGGCCTGTAAGATGGGTGTTGCTTCTACTGAAAGCTTTCCAGACTCTCACTAAGATTTTTATTTTTCATAAAACCAGAGAAAATCTTGCTCAGGGGAAAAAAGAAAAAAAAAGAAGTCCCAAAGACTACAGTACTTAGAAGTTTGTCAAAGTGGGTCAGAGGCTAAATCCCCTGTCTGGGTGCTGGCCTTCTACCAATCACTGAAAGTCCTTAGTTAGGTCACAGCCCATTCTGGTTGTGCCCATGTCATACCCATCTGGAATCCACTGACCATGAGTTGACATAAAATCCCAGATGGGTTCAGGTCTCATGTCATATGCAGTGCCCTCAATCATTGCTGAAATATGGTTCAGGCATCTGTATCTGCAGCTAATCATACAGGGACAGTATCTAAGAGAAGTGGGAACCCACATGTAACCAGAAGAGGTTTAGCATTTCTGCTTCTTCGTCACAGGATGACTGTGGCAATGTCATTTCCTCATTGGTTGCTTCTGTTTCCCCAGTTATAAAAGGATGACAAATTGACCAATTCAATTCATTAAAATGTATTGTGCAGTTGGCACTATGAAAAGAAGTGAGGGAAGTAATAGATGTATTTTCTGTCCTTGGAGAGCTTACAGTTTGGTGGAAGAAAAGCTAAACAGGTGAAGGAATTATACAGAGGGCATATGACCAAGTGTGGAAGATCAGGAAAAATAGATATCTCTGTTTGCTGCAATTATATGGGAAGACTTCAGGGAAATCGAGAACGAGATGAGTGTGGAAAAGAAGATGGACAGAGAGAGGAGAGAAACCCAGAGAAGAGTAAAGCATGAGCCAGAAGCTTAAAGCAGGGGAAGTAAGTGTGGCTTGGTTGGGGTCAGAAGAGGGGTCAGCCAGCCTGGATGAGGAGTCCAGCTTGAAAACAGTGAGGGACGAGGTTATGCAGATTCCAGGCGATCAATTAACACTGGCACTGTCTAAAGACCCAATTCTTCTGCCCCAGAGACTCAGAAGAAGCCCTCATGACTCACCCTCTCAGACAATGCTAGGCAGAGTTCAGAAGCAGGCTGACTCCAGTATTGAGAGAGAACTTTGGCAATGTTTCCTGGGTTGGAGAGTGGCAAATTAAATTAAGTGAATCCCAGACAAGCCCTATAGCAGCAATAGCAAATAGCTTTCAGCTCATGTGACATTTCCTATTGATTACTAGAGGCTACCCAGAGTGCTTTGCTAAGAAGCCAAACCCTGGCTCAGCTACAAAGGGTGCTGTGATCCATTAGTGATGTCTGCCATGGGCACCATATGGAGGATCTGACCCTGTATATCACATGGATATCGCTGTGTTCTGATAGTTGGGTTTAGAATCTTCTGGGAGTTTAGCCATTCCTGATTCTAGCCAGCTAGCCACACCATAGACTCCACCTCCTTCCAGAACAGTATAAAAGCAGTCTCTTACCCAGAGGACAGAGTTTAGTTGCTTGAGCCTTCTGTTATGATTCATTCCCATTCTCTTTTCCCATTACCCCAAATGCAGTTAGATGCTGGGAGCCAGGAATCTCCTCTGTTTGAACAAGGGCCAGACTTCCTGGCAAAGGGCCCCTTCTCCACATCAGCTTCGCCATCTGCAAACTGAGAAGACAAAAGTGATGCCTCACCCATGGGGGTGATAGGAGGAATAACTAGCTAATGTGAGTAAAGCCTTTGAAGATGAAAGGGTTGTGTGCACACGTTAATTACAACTTTTATCAGCCCTGGAGCCTCTGCATTCTCAGCTGCTGCTGGGAGCTGTTCTGTGCCTCCCAAATGCAAAGAGGAGCAGCATTCCATGGACTGGCCCCACAGGTCCTGCTTATAGCATCCAAGTCCAAAGGCTGGATTCTGAAGGCAGGCTGGCCAGCCCACTCTGGGCCACTCAAGTTTCCTATTGCTCATCCCCAGGGGAAAAAGTAGACTCACTACGTGAGCAGGTAAGATAAGATAGAACCAAGGTATAAACAAAAGGCTCTATCAAGAGTCTACTAGAAATAGCCCCTGGGTAAGATTAGGACACTCTGCTCTAATTCCCACCCTGTGAAAGCCTAATTGTTTGACCTTGGGCTATTGGCTTTATCTGTCTACTACTTCAATATACTATGTGAACCACCAGGTGATAGTAATCCCTCTGCCTCCCCTAGACCTCTCCACCTTTGCTTGCTGGTGCGAAAGTGTTTTGTGCTGGTAGGCAGAAGCACGTGATGTAAAATTACAAGGTCCTATTATTGCCTGAGGTAACTTTCACCTTTATCTGTGTCTCCTGTTGCTGGTGACCCCAATCATTGAAACTGTATTCTTCGGAATGCTTACCAGTCTCCTCGGAGCTGCCATCCCCTCCTTATCTAGGAGGGCCCAGTATTGGTCAGGCCTCTTTGGTTGTGCCGTTTCCTGAGGCATGCAAATGCAGTCAGCTGGCAGGGGACTGGGTCCAAGAGGGGTCTTAATGCCCTTGCTGGAGTAAGTCAATAAAAGTGCTAGGGACAGGAGTGGGGTGGTTATCAGATGCTTTGCTAAGGCAGATGGGTTGGCTTAGAAGGTGCAGCCTGAGCTGGGCCCATGCAGGACCACCAAAGTATGGCTCCAAAGAGGAGAAAGAGAGAAAAGACATAAAGTGGGAAGTTATCACAGGCTAGTGACAAAAAGCCAAAGATGATGGCATGTCAGAATGGAAAAGCATGTTAGGAATTAAGTAGCCCACTTGTTTTATTGGACAGATAAGGGAAGGAAGCTTCAAGTACTGCAAATGACTTGCCTAAGGTCACACAACTAGTTAGTAGCAAAACCCTGGTCTTCTGATTTGTCCAGCACCCTTTCCATTTCCCCTTTGAGACAATGGAGAAGAGGACACTAAATAAAAGGACAGTGGACTGGTCAGGACAAGAAGACTTGGAGTGCAAAAAGAGAGTAAGGCCAAGGGTCCTGGTTTTTTAGAGGCACAATGGGAAATGGTGCAGGTGTTTGCCCTTGGTTCTCGTTCGCCATGCACTGTCTTGCCTGTGAGTATTTGGTATTTGTCTTGATCCTTTTGACTTAATGAACATTTAGAAACCAGAAGGCCCAGAGCAACCAGCCCTGGCTTTGCCCAGCCTCTCTGCACGATTCTACAAGTGGAGTCAACAATCAATGGTTTTCAAGTGACTCAACTGTTCACTCCACACAAACTAATTGAACACCAATATGTGCTCTGCTCTGCTAAGCACTGGGGATACAACTTTAAATAAGAGAAGCACAGTGTCCTCTTTCATGGAAGACAGAAGTAAACAACTAATAGTGCCCCCTATTTAATTATACTAGTGCCCAGGTTTTTTCCCCCAACTTTTCACTCTGCCACTGCCAGCGTCTTCCTGCAGTTGATCCCTGCTCATGTTCTGAAACTGGCTCTGATGTTTCCAGACATCCTCTGAAAACAATCTATATCCAGCAGCAGAGGAAGGAATGCTCACTCACAAACATCACTTCTTAATATGCAGGAATGGCTCTTCCAGAAGTCCCAAAGGGTGTCTGTCCACCTGGTAGAGTTGTGGCTTGAGACTCTAGCGGGGCTACAGAAAAAAAGGCAAAGCCAAGCCCTTGTGTTCCTGAGCCACGCCCTTAACCTTTTGAGAAGACACACCTCATGGGTAGAGTTCACACAGGGGACACACAACAGTTTGAGGCTTAGATGGTCTGTGGCTTACACTCAGGTATAATAGCTACAACTTTATCCTTTCCTCTCCCTCACAAAAGGGAATTATATTAGGGAATAACCTTAATTCTGTTATAATTTACAAGAAATAGTCTTTTCCACACTTGAGCACTTTATTATTAGAAACTCATTACGTGCAGCCCATCTCAGTGCTGTTGGAGCTGCACCATGCATGAAGACCACTGCTCTGTAGTGATCCATTAAAAAAGACTTACGATGCCCTGATGACACCCAAAGGAAATGACCAGCTTCCCTTTTCTGCTCTACTCCTAGAGTGTTTTAATGTGTGCAAAGTGTTTTTAGCTCCATTATCTAATCCAGCCCTCACATTAACTTCGTGGTTAGGATTATTTCCTCCTGTACGGGAGGGAAGTTTGATGACTTTGTCAAGGTCACTAAAAGTCAAGGTCATAGATAATTAGTGCCAATTTATTATTTGAACCTTAGTTTTCTACCCCCAGAGCGGATGTCCATGTATCACACTATATTGGCTCTCAATGGACCTGATTTGTTTCAAGGAGTCTGGAATTGACTGCTGAATTTTTACTAATAATTATTCTTTCATAGGCAGGAAAAGGCCTTTCTAATAGTTTTGTTGAGTCCAAAGCTCAAGGGTTCAACATCTCAACTTTTTAATAAAACCAAAGATGAACAGGAGGGTTTTCTGGGCCAGTCCCCTGATTCCATGCCATTAGCCCAAGAATCTAACATCATAGAGGAAGCCTTCGGGGTTTTTTATTTGTTTATTTGTTTTCATTTCTTTCTTTAATCACCTTTATAATTAAAGAATTTATAATGATGGCATCCAGGGATATTTAAAGATGGACCTCAAGGATGTGATTATTTCTCACAAAGGAAGGAGGCCGATTGTTTTTAGTATCTAATGATGGAAGAGCGAGAGAAAATGGATTCTATTAAACCAAAATGATTTATGCTTTATTTTGAGGGTGAATCTCCTGACTGTGAGCCTTGTACATCGTTAGACTGGCTGGCTGGTTCTTAATCGATCCTTCAGTTCTCAGATGAAGCGGCATCTTCTCAGGGAGGCTCACTTTGGGAACAGCAAAGGCCTTGGAGAGGAAAGGCTTCCCTTTAGACTAAACTCTTGCCTCCCACAGCATCTCACATTTCTGTTATAACTTTATCATGCTGTGTTGTTGACTTGTTTAATGTCTGTCTTCCCCATTGAACCATAACCTCCATTGGGATAGTGACTTTATCTGCCTTATTCAATGCCTTGATCCCGGTGCTTAGCACAGCGCCCAACACATAGAGGCACTGAATGAAACCTGTTGAATGACTGAGGTTGGTCCTGGGAGTCTCTTTTCTTTTTTTTTTTTTTTCCTTTTTGTCTTTTTTCGTGACCGGCAACGGATCGCAACCCTCAGTGTCGCACCCGTACCAGACCGGGACCGGCAACGGGATCACAACCCTCGGTGTTGTGCCCGCACCTCACTCAGCCAGTGAGCGGCCGGTCTGTATGTGGGATCCGAACCCTCGGTGGGAGCGCCGCCGCGCTCCCAAGCGGTGCACTGTAGCAGTGCGCCACCGGGCCGGCCCATGGGAGTCTCTTTTCTGAAGACCTGTATCCACTTCAGTGTTGGGGTGGTTTTAGTGGGATTGTGGCTTCCCACGGTGGATTCCAGACTGTGAGTTCCAAATTCAACTTTTTAAAAACTGTGCCTATCGATCTATCTCACTGTCTCTCTGTCTGTCTTCTATCTATTACCTGTCTCTATTTATATCTGTCATCTATCTATATCTACTTATATCTATCTGTCACCTATCTATTATCTGTTTCTATTGGAATAAAGACAAGTGCTTAAAAAATGAAAGAGGGTCGGCAAGAGGCCACATCTTCTCTCACTCTGTCCTTTCTCTTTGTGACTGTGTGCCACCCCAATTCCCTCACCCCCTTCCTTAGCTGACATCATTTAAGAAACAGTCTCTTTCCTGATTTCCTGCAAGTGCACCACTGGGGAAGCTGAATATATGCAACATCGGACCACTCAAGATGGATTTGAGAAACAGCAGGGAGGTATTTTCCTTTTAGAGATGGGGCAGCTGGGGCAAGGTTTGGGGAAGCAAACCTTGGATACTCCAGACTCCTTTTTGCTGGGGGCAGAGGGAGGGACTCCTTGTGGCTCCCTTCTGGGACTTGTTTGGGGAAGTTCCCTCTCCTTTAATACAAGTATCATCAGATAATCCCCAGGCTTCCTTTGGGACTGTTTCTCATGGTATAGGAAAGAGCCCTATTATCTGTTTGAGCTTCCTGTTCTTTATATTGTTTAGAAATCTAAAGTCAACAGCCACTTTTGTATTTTGCATTGTTTACATTGTTAAAAACTTTGGAAAATTCATTTGGTTTCTTTACCAGATGAGCTTTCCAGACCCCCTGGACTCTCTTCAAATAGGCTGGCAGGGAATACTCTCAAAGCCAGGTTTCCCATTTTCTTCTAAAGGCTAGAATTGAGAATGTTTACTCCAACCCACATAGTTGGGTCTTGGAGCTATCACAGATGCATGACGGGGATTTGAGTCTGGGGTTCTGGGTGCTCAGAAATCAATGTGTGTCTTGGAGTTAGAGCTGGGTTTTAAGTCCTGCCACTCACTAAGTATATGGATATAAGCAATTTACTTTTTTTAAAAAAATAGAGTTTTAATACCTACAGCTTAGGATTGTGTAAGGACTGATGTGATCTTGTACCTGAAGCCCTTGATAGAATGACTGGCATAGAGGAAGCACTCAACTGTAAGTTATTTATGATCATTGTTATGATTAGACCTGTGACCTCTTCCTTCACCATTAAGCCCTCACTGTGTTCCTGCCACACTTGAGAAATGCTTCCAGCAGCCTTTGGAAGAGTTTCATTCCATTTCTGGGCAAAACATTAGCTAATGAAATCTCATTTAATTTGGCGAGGAGGGCACAGCAGAGGGCTGACGCCACGTGTGTGCTTACTGGAAGGACTCAGGGCTGAGCGGATGAGGCAGCATGGGATGTTCCGGGAACCTTGCTTATTGCTGGAGCTGGTGAAAGCGATCAAGGGAACGCACTCTGGGTCCTGTCTTTACTTGCACAATTACAGTCAGTCTCCCAGGCTGCTTGTCTCAGCAGGACCCGCTTCTCCTGCCCTCTGTCCTGGCATTGGTGTTGGGGCTGGAGGAAGAGATGGAGTTTTCCTCCCTCTCAGATGGAAGTGTTTCTGTACAGTGCTGTTCCCTGGCCTCAGAGGACAGAAGGGCCCACAGAGACAGTTTAACACAGTAGCTTCCTTCTCATTCTGGAAATTTTGGAGTTTTTCAGAGCCCACTTCCTCCCCAGAAGCCCAAGCTTGGAATTTCTTGGTTGCAGATGGGGAGCTAGCTTCTGAGTGTATAAAGTGCCCACCCACCAGTCAGTCGTTGGGGTGTTCAATTCTCTCATCCCCCCAAATAGCTTTAATTACCTTTAACTGCTTAGTTCTGCTCTCCTCTTAGGAAAGGGAGATCTGGCCACTCCCGGCCACACCTCTGAAGTGAGTAAGGCTTTTCACTTTTTAATAGGAGTGTTTGCATTTGTCTCGGGCCCTCACCTTGCTTTTAATTTCATGAGAGTGTGGCATCGGACTGTCGTTGAACAGATTATTAAAGCACGAACGATTTGTTCATGTTGTAAACACGCTGTGAATTAAAACCTGAGTCCCCTCAGTATCAGGGAGAGCAGAGGCCAGTCATCCAAGGTTTTAGCTTCCTGTGGAAGAAGGAAAAGATTGACATTTAATAACTAGCTATGTCCAGTCTCTATGCTCGTGCATAAATAGACTGTGGTCCAGTCTCTGTGTTGGTGCTTTACATATACTTATTACCTAACTCCCATCCACTTCTGTTTGAGGTAGGCAGCGAATATCTACAAAATAAGCGAATGACTGAATTTCATCAGAGCCACCTTGCGGGCTGAGAAACTGAGGCTCATAAAGGGAAGTCACTTGCCTAAGGTGGCTCAGCTCATGTGATGGAGCTGGAATTCAACTCATAGCCGCCTCTCTCTTTACACACTACACCTCAAGTTCCTATTCAGCTTTATGGGGTTTATCCTGTTCTTCCATCTCCAGAATTGGAAGCATTGAAAATTCAAGCCTTCTTCTTTTCCTAAGAATTTGGATTTTTCTGGCTTCTTAAGAATTAAGGGGCTCGAGACAATTCAGAACTGTTGGGAGACATCTTCAGGAAAGGAGCGGGTGGGAACTTCCCTCTCCCGACTCTTCCCAAGGGCAGTGGGGCCTCCAAGACCACCAAAGATCAGGGAGTCAGTCGGGGGTGTGTCCGGACTCCCCACTGTTCAGGTGGGGGCTGCTCAGAAGCTCCTCAGGCGAGGATTGTCTCAGGACTGAAGAATGGTTTGAATTGGCCCACGATGCTGAAATTCACTGCAAGGAGCGCTGGGGCTGTTTGCAGTGATTTAGGAGGAGTCTCTCTAAGGAAATCAGCAAGTCTGCTGCGTGTCTCTTAATTGAAACCACTCTTTCCCTTTAGCTTCTATGGGGCAAGTTGTAGTCTCTGTGTACTGAAAGGCATCTATTTGGTGTAATCTGAGAGCAGGATGCTGGTTACACTCTCTTTCTTGTTTAGTCTATTGTTTCTTTTTACTGGCCAGTCCACCCTGCCTGACACATTCATTGCACCATAGCCGCCTTGGCACCACAGTGAAATGCCACTACTCTGCAGGCAGGAGGGAGTCACTCGGGTTTCTGGAGTGTTAGAGAGTGAGTGAGAAAGAAATGTAAACTTCTAGAGGCAGAGGGCTGGGATGGCTGGGGCTTGATCCAACTCCTTCCTTGTTTAATAAAGAAAAGGAGGCCGAGGGAGATGAAGTGAGCTCTCCAGGTACTCACAGCTTACGGGGAAGAAGCCTGGGACTAAACTCTAGGTCACTGACATTCAACCTAATGCTTTTCCCACTAAACTAAAGAAACATTTATTGAGCACCAGCTGTATGTCAGACACTGTAGAGATGTAGGGATGAATAAGGCATGGTCCCAATGGAACCCACTTTGATTACATCAATTAGTACCATTTGAGGCAGGCTTCTTCCTAGAATCATGTTTGATAGGTAGACTCTTTCTAATCTATCCTATCCTACCCCATCATCTATCATTTGTCATCCAGCTACCGATCTCTCTCCCAAATCTATCCTATCTATCCTATCATCTATCTATTTATCAAGAGAGAACACATATTATCTACAGTAAGAGCCTACATGTCTAGATAAGCAGGCTCCTGGCTGTTAATTAAATAGAGGTCTGGAGGTCTTCAGTGGCTGTGACCGAGTATATAGTGAGTGGCTAAACAGTTAATCAAGCATTAAGTTAAAGCAAGAGGCACTTGACGTCTAAGCTGCCTTGAGCACACTTTAATCTTTAAGGTGATTGGCTAGTATCTATCAAATACCAGGCACTTTACTAAGAGTCAGGTCCTTTGATAAGTGCTTTAGGTGCATTTCCTCATTTAATCCTTAAAAGCATCCCATGAGGAAGGCTTGACTTTCAATTTCCCAATGAAGAAACTGAGGCTTAAAGGTTCAGAAAACATGGCACACAGAACATCCCACAAGAGCTCAAGCTGGGACTTGGACTCAAGTCTTTCTGCTATGAAGGACTATGAGCGTGGCCGCTGTCATCTCACATTACCATGGAGGTAAACCCTTGCAGTAACTAGTTACCAGTATCTGTGAAGTAATGGATGGCGTAGATGTCCAGGGGGTGGGGGGCAGGAGAGTTTTGGGGCCCTGAGGGCTTGGGAGTGGCCACATCACACTTGCACTCTGCTGGACTGCCCTGCAGCTCTCTGTTTGGTTTCCCTTGAATTTCCACCCAAGACCCAGAAGGGGCAGATGCAGTCCCAGTTACCAACTCTGTACCCTGTTTATGACTTAAATGGAACTCTTGTCCTCAAAGCCAGGTCACTCACTTGCTGTAGCCTTTGCCTTCCAAGTCTAACCCATTAAGCACAAATTCTAGGGACTTCTTATGGACACTGGAAGGCAAAGATGAATTCTAAATCTGATTTAATCTTTGGGGGCGGGAGTCGAAGGGGGTGTAGTTTATTCCTTTTTGCCAGTTATCTGATCCAACCAAAAGCCCCATAATCAATAACATATGCCCATAAGTTTGTAGAAAAGTGGGCATCAGGTCACACTGGCCACCTGTCAAAGCAGCCCCTGTCATTCTCTATTCTAATATGCTCTTTTAGTTTCTGTAGAGCTCTATCGGTACCTGAAATTACCTGACTCATGTGTTAATGGTTTACTTGCACACTGTCTCCTCACATTGGAAGGTCAGCTCCTTTAGGGCAGGGATCTTGTCTGTCTCCCCAGCACCTAGGATCACATCTGGCACCTTTATCCACATATTATAGAAGGTGCTATTAATCGACACCTTGCGCCATGCCTTAGGGACCAATGGTGCTTTGGGAGGCACAGATTTCATAGAAGAGGTCCACTTATCCTCACCTGTTGTTTCTGAGCTCCTCTCCAATGTCTGTGATGAAAGAATGGGCTTCCATCAGGTATGGATGCTTGTCATGTTCAGTGGTCGTCTGTTTGAAGGAAAATCAAGACCATATTTTCTTTGAAAACTTCATAGAAGAGTCATTTGTAACTTCTCTGTTTCCAAGCCTCTGGATCTCTGACTGGGCCATGCTCCTTAAAATCAGGAAGTTGTGTTTGGCCCACTCCAGCTGAGCATGAAGTGGTAAAGATTTCGGTCCAAACCCTGTGACTTGTCAGAAATGACTTCTCTGGAGCTTGGCCTTTGAGGCTGGCATCTGTTGTTACAGATGAGATTTCACAGACTGAAAGCATAGGAAGAGGTGTGAATTACAAGCTAATAGTTCACAGGGTGATTAGAACTGTACTAATCCTGAAAATCTTTTGGCCTAGTTCTTAAAAATATCCCCACAATTCAGTCTATCCCTCTGTTGGGCTTCTGCTTAGAAATGTTGTATCGCTCTCAAAAGCATCTGAAGAACGAATAGCAAGTAGGGTTCTGGGACTGGGACGGAGACCCCACCTCTGGAAAGCATACACACACACGCACACACACACACACCCATGTTCACTTTAGCACTTGAGAGTAAAAGAGAGAGAGAATAAAAAGAGAGACTGAGTTGTTAAAATGTGGCCTTGCAATTCATGAGCCCTCTGAATTTGGAGTCAGTGGAAATCTAGAACTCTACTTAGTAATGTGCAGTGTTTTATTGTCGTAAATAAATAGTTTTGCAGCTACGTCACTTTGCTGCTGTTGAGTTTGAAAGGAAAAGGCTAACTTAAAGGCATGAATCTTGTTCTATCTCAGTCCATCTATAAGTCAGTATTGGTTGAAAGGTGAATTATAGGGAAAGGGCTACTGGCAACCAAGCACCAGGGTTTATGAATGACTGACTTTTCTCATAAACTGTAGCATACTCATGGTTGTTCCTAGAAAAGCATGCACACTCACTCACTTACATTCTGATAAGCTTTTCCGGATGACAGGGAAAGAGGCCACTGGGGATTACGAGGCACCTAGTGCCCACTGAAATGTGTCTGGTTATCCCCACTATGAATCGAAGTGGTGATGTGGGGGGAAGGGGTAAAAAACCATTAGTCTATGGAGTATCTGAACCAGATACCATCTGTTAAGGGAATAATAGATGTCCAGGCAGAAGGTCAGCCCAGTTTAGGCACAGGCCCCTTAAGTCCCAGTCCAGGGATAATTTTTCCAGGAAATTCTCTTTTGGTCTGTTAGCTACCTCCTAGGAGGAGAAAGTGGTAATCAGCTTCCATCCACCAGCTCTATTTGCATGGCATTAGCAAATATTAACCTAGTGGGGTTCAAATGATCTGGGAAGAGGCATGGTTCTGCTTCTCACCTAGAACTTCCTGAAGTTAAGGTGCATCAGAGAAGGAGGCATTTGCATGTGGTGGCTAAGAAAGAAAGGATCAGTCTGTCTGACCCCCTAATGGTGCAACCTTGGACCTCTCTCAGCCTCAGCTTTCCTATTTGTGTAAAGGTTTGATGACAATAATAGTACTTATTTCATATGACTATTGTGCGGTTTGAGTGAGCTGGTCTGTGTGAAGCACCTGGCACAGAGCCCACCACATAGTAGGTGTTTTATTAGTGTTAATATTATCCGGAGGCCCAGCCAGGGGCTCAGCAGTAGGAGCTGTTGGACCCTGAGTATCGTAACCACACACTTTACCCCACAATGCACTTGCATTTCAAGCCCCCAGTATGAGAATCTGCATGTCAGAGAGGTGTGGTTTTGGTAAACTGAGTCCTGGCTAACTCCGTGTCAGACACCAGTTGTTGTCCAAAGGTTAGACTCCTGGCTCTTGCCACATTCGTAGTAGAATGTGGGGTTGGCTATCCACTCAGCCTCACTTATTTCATCTGCAAAATGGGGGTGATCATTTGACCTCTCAAGCTGCTCTGAGAATCACATGGTATAACATCTGTTAAGGCACGTAGACTAATATCGGACACAGAATAGCAGCTCCATATATTCCAGAATCTTTTCCTTCTCACTTGAGAAGATGCTGAAAAGGTGGGCAAGAGGAAAGAGCATTTAAGCTGGGCTCTGTGGGAGTTGGTGGTGGCATTTTGCTCCTCTGCATCTGGATGGCTCTGCCTTGAAGGACAGCAATCTTCACTTCAGTTTCTGATTTTGTAAATCTTGTTGAGTCCACTGTGTACCCAGTCCCAGTCCTTGTAGAATAGGATTGGAATTTCTGACTTTGCTATCTCCTCTCTGCAGGGTGAACTGGGGACAATCTTTATGAAGAACTTTAAGTTGCAGGGTACTTTTATTCTTGATAGAGAGGGGGAAAATACAAAAAATAACAACACTAATCATGTATCACTTAGAAAGCATTTTTACGTAGTGCATTTCACTGGGGCTGCAATCTTTGTTAACTAACACTCTGATTCTCTATTTTCACAGCCATCACTTGCCCTCCTGGGACATTGAAGGACTTACTAAAGAGTGGTTATCATTGCTTTGATTGGGTCCTACCACAGTGTTTTCCACACTGTCCACCAAGCCTCCTAGGGCATTGTGGAGGGGGCCAGGACCACTGGTGGGGTGGGGTGGGTGCTGGACAAGAATGAACAGCTGGTGGATTGAGGCTCTGCCTGTGCCCTTGCATCCTCACTCCAACTCCCACTGGGACCGTTCTACTTTCAGCTGTCTTAAATATCATGGTCTGACAAGACATCACGGTGAGGAGGGGAAGAAGAGTCTAAAAACCATCACTCTCCTCTCTGAGTGCTACTACCACTGGTCGCCTTTGCCTGTGGAAAACCCAAATTGAAAGGGCAGTACCATGGGGTAATGGGGAAAATCAGTAGACTTGGAAAATTTGAGTTGAGGTCTGGGTTTATCAAACATTTCATAAGACTTTGAGTCTCTGAATCTTTTGTTCCTCAATTCCTTCGTCTGTAAAACGGGTCTGTAGTACTTACCCTCTGGGTCTCACAGGGCTACCTTGGGGTGTGGAAGTGCTTCATAATTGGTGAAGGAAACTCCTACATAGCAAGATTGTCAAAGGCTGCTGTAACAGAATGCTGATCCATTCTGTTCTGCTGAGAGTGGAGCCCAAATGTGTCATAATTCATATGGGATTTTTGAGAAGCTTTCTGAGATTTTAATACTTTCTCAGGTATGCATATCAACCTTCCCCTTTTACCCCACAAGCTTGAAGGATTTCCTAACTTCTTATTTCATCCTGGGAGGTAGGAAGGCTAGGCTGTATCCTGAAGATAGAACGCTACAGTGAATTATTCAAGGTCACATAGTTTATAATTAACAGGATTTAGTCTAGAACCAGTGCATCCTACTCCCAGACGGGGGCCTCTCACTCATCAGCATGTCAGTGACCCATTCATCACCCCTGAAATACCAATATTACCTGTGAATAACAGTTTCTCAGCCCACCTCAACTCTCAAAAGGTACTTCCCACAAACTAAAGTTAACCAGTTTCTCAAAGTGCCAGCTACAGACCTGGGCAGAAAGTGTACACAAATTAGGTGATGTAACAGTAATTGTAACTACCCAGAAGATGAATGTAATTACAAAACAAAGTGCAGCCATCTTTGTTCCTACTTATAACAGGAAAAACCCTGTGTGGGCCCCTGAGATGCTTTTTGACTGTATTTACCACATCCTGAGTTTGTGCTAGTCAATCTGCTAAATCAATAAGATCCAGAAAAGAAGAAAACAAAGGTTTTGAGGCCAGAGAATTTCCTGATCGTCATGGCAACACACAGGTGTACACACTGTGGTTTCTCTCCCTGGAGACTCGCTCACCAAAGACCGTTTGGCCTTACTGAGTTCTTGGGCAGAGAAGCAACAGTTCTGGGGCACACACTCTCCTTTGCCAGAAAGACTTGGTTGAACCCAGGACTAGGAGTGGGGGGTCTAAACAGATTCTCCATACCTTCTCTCTCCCCAAATCCCCATCATGAAAGGAGGAAGGGACAGGACCTCTCCTCAATCTCTGAGAACAACCCAAGAGCTCTCTACACTGTACATTGGTTGGTTGTTTGGGGGCCTTGGCTGAAGGGGCAGAGAAACAGCTGAGAGAACCCTTTGGATTCTTCTCCAATAGAGTGGCTGTGATGAGCTCCTGTCGGTTCAGTGTTGGCTGCCACGACAGGCTCCCTGCTCCACAGACAAGAGGCTGAGAGGTCAGGGGGTCCATCCAGGCGCCAAGAAGTTGGGGTACATTTCCTTTCTAAGTGCCAAGAGATGAATAGCTCAGTTGAAAGCAACCCAGAACACATTCTGGAGGAAGTTCTCTGGGTATGATTGGGTATGACTGTTTTCCTTGCTCATTAAATGCTCAGCTGCCTCCGGGGTAATTCCAAGAGAGACTGAGTCACTCAAGACTCATGGTCTGCACTGGGCAGCCAAAGGCGATTCGGCCACCAAGTGTGATTTTGGCCTCATTCAGAAGTGGATGCTGAACAATACTCCCTTTCACTGGGTGCCTATCACATGGGCATCAGGAGATGGGGGTGAGTGATGTGGGGGTAAGGGGAGGGCTGCCGGGATGGGCGGGCCTGGGTGGTAACAGGGGCTATAATAGCTAGAAGGGCTTCCAGATGGAAACTTCTAAATGGAAATGGGCTTTGAAGACATCAAACAAATGAAGAGCAGGAAGATTTCTTCATGTCCTGTTAAGACAGTGGGTTGCGGCTTTATTGAGAACAGCTTGCTCAGACCTCTCATAAAAGACCATTCGGTAGTAAGAGCACTGAACTGAGAGTCAGGAATCTGCAGTTACAGACCCATGAGGTTCTGCTTTTCTCACGAACTGGCTGGGAGATCAGTCCTTTGCGATTTTATTTTCTCTTGTGTCACAAGAGAATTTGGTTAGAAGCTTTCTGTTGTCCCTCGTGGCTTTAAACATGGATGATCCAATTAGCAATAATGCTTAAAAATAAATGAATAAAATAAAACCCAAAATTGGCCTGTCCCCTCCCTATTTCTGATTAGAATCAGCTCAGTTAGGTTTATGAATTGCATAATCTGTTTTGGACATGAGCTCAGCGAATCAGAGGACAGAAATAGAATCCTGGCTTTTTAATTATAAACACTTCTATATGAAAAATTTGGAGAGCTCACCAATGCTTTTGGCTGCCTTTGCCCAAGAAGTTTGCATGTGGCTGACTCCCAGGATCTCAGTCAATGGGGATGCAACTAGTCTAAGTGCCTTGCTCCAGCTGCATCAACCTGGGGTCTTAGCTTGGTCTGTTTAGCTCTTTGGATTTGCCAGTAGACATATCAAAATGTCACAAGGACAGCCTATGGTGTGGCAACCTGGCCTTGGGCCAACCCTGAGTCCCAAGGTCCTCTCCTCATTAGCTCTACCAGATGGTGGCCAGAACATTGAGGCTATAAAGGTCTGGAAGAGTGCTATAGCTAGGGTTGGATTCTCTAAATTCCCAAGGGTATCAGGAGAAGACCAATCAGAGAGAGCTAGGTAGCCAACGCACAGCTTGGGAAAGCCAGTGAACATCGAGAATTCAGAGTGTTCTCTGACTGAGGGGACATGGTGGGAGATCCATTAGTGAGATGTTTTCCACTGAAGCCTTGGCAAGCCCTTGGGCAAAGGGCCTGGGTGGCAGCAGGGGCCATTATAAGGCCTGTGGTCCGGTATCAGGGGACCTCTGATCTTCAAATAATATTCAATAAGCTCAAATTCTTCTCTTTAGAGCTGAATTTTAATGACTGCCTCTCCATACTTTAAAAACCGTATGGAGAGTAAGTGGGTCTCCTGCAGTTTTAGTATCCATCCTGTGCATAAACTACACGTTAACACTGTGAGGGGGTCAGCCAGACTGCCCAGTCTGAAACCTGGGTTCACCCGTGACCACCTCAATTACTTACGTCTTCTCAATGAATCAATTATGTCACATGTAAGATGGGGCTAATAAAAGTGCTTACCACATAGGATTGTTGTGAGAATTCAATGAAGTATTAGTTGTAAAATGTTGAAAACCTTGAAGCCAGAAGAGATGCTCAGTAACTGCTCACTATTATCACAGCCTGTGGTAAGCGAGCCGTGGGAATCAAACAGGTCACCCGCCTTGTTCCCATCTGCAAGATAAAGCAACTTCTCCATACACATAGCCTCCTCTGGGACCAAGTCAGTAGGAAAAAAAACTAATTCTGCCTCTTCCCTTCTGAGGAGATGACAGACAGGGACCAGGCACATCTGGGTGGCTCATGTTACAGAACAAATTAATTTATTCTGGACCATTTGGGGAAGTCTGGTTTGTAGAACTGACAGTCCTCTCTCTGTGGCCACAGCGTGATTGTAGTTTGTCTTCTGGTGGTCTTCATATGGAATACAGTGTGTGTGCCATCCTCTCTCAGAAGATCTGGCCTCAGAAATGGCCCTGGGGTCTTGTGAACAGGCTGTGCCCATCGCTGTGATGACAGCTTGAGAGTTCAAAAGAATAAAGCCAGTTACAAAATGGGAAGATCTTCTCTGAAATATTTGCTTCCAGGGAAAACAGCAAATGTTCACAGAAGCAAAGCTTCGGGTCAAAGACATTTTACGAGTCCAGTAGGGGATTCTTAACAAAGCCCAGCAGGCGATTCTTCAGATATGATGTGGGGAGGGGACCTGACTGATGACCTGTTTTGCATCTTGTAAGTCTGGTTGTCCTGTAGGTAGGCCAGAAAGAGAACATTCATTTATTTGTTCATTCATTTTTGCATTCATTCATTTGTTCAACATTTGCCCACCATGTGCAGCTGTACTAGATACTGGGATACAGTGGTGGGGTAGAGAGACACAATTCCAGCTCTCATGAAGTCCACAGGGAAGTTCCAAACTTCCAGAATGCTGGAATTTCTTTTCTTTTCTTTCTTTCTCTCTCTCTCTCTCTTTTTTTTTTTTTTGTCAGCTGGCCGGTACAGGTATCTAACCCTGGACCTTGGTGTTGTAGCACCACACTGTAACCAACTGAGCTAACTGGCCAGCCCTGAATGGTGGAATTTCTGATTACTGAAGAGACCTTGGAGATAATAATTTCTTGTAATTCTTCACCTAGTTGTGTCACAGACTTCTTTGAGAAACCTAGTGAAATCCAAGGACACTGCCCCACCAAAACACCTGCACATGTGCACACATGCACACACACACGTGCACACACACAGTTTCACATGCAACCTCACAGGTTCACAGACCCTTTGAAGAGCAGCTCCTGGATTCTAGGTTGAAAACCTCTTGTCACCCAGCTCCATCGCTAGCCTGCTGTGTGATCCACCCTACTCACCTCTCAAGAAAGTTTGGGAAGATAGATAATGGCACCTTGGGTGAAAATTACACAGTGCTCTGCTCCCAGCAGTCTATTGTGATTTTCTACAATTTGGGAAATGACTGGGGAGGATCAAGAAGCTATTCTTTTCAGGCAGGCCCTATGATCTAGGCAAAGTTTTGAAAGGCGTTGGGGTGATTTTATTAGAGAGGTCTATTTTTCTTATTCTGAGGCTTAGGGCAAACTGTCGATAAGATTAATGATGTTCTGGGTTAGCTATGGTTTATCTAAGTGAGAATGAATTTAACCAGCAGCCTGTATGGCAGGCAGCATAGTACAGAGGTTAGACCCCTGGCTCTCCACTTGAATGACTTTGGGCAAGTTACTTCATGGCTTTGTGCCTCAGTTTCCTCATCTCTAAAATGGGTTTGATGATAGTGCCTACCTCAAATAGTTTGGGTTTTTTTTTTTTTGCATCTGGCCAGTATAGGCATCTGAACACTTGACCTTTGTGTTATATATAACACTGC
Source organism: Galeopterus variegatus (assembly GCF_000696425.1). Lineage (NCBI taxonomy): Eukaryota > Metazoa > Chordata > Mammalia > Dermoptera > Cynocephalidae > Galeopterus > Galeopterus variegatus. Next base: position 265,298 of record NW_007726836.1, read on the forward strand.
ACTCTAACCAACTGAGCTAACACGCTAGCCCTCATGTAATTTTTATGAGAATTAAATCAGCTGAAATATGTAAGGCATGTAATAAGTATGCAATAATGCTTGGCTCTCATTATGAAGTATCAAACACCATATCTTATCAAGTGAGATAAGATTTGACACATCTTATCTCATTTAATAGTCCCATAAATCCTGATGGAGTGGTATAGTCATTCTATTAAGGAGAAGGCTGAGTGTCAGAGAGGTTAAGTAACTAACTAGCTGTGTAACCTGGAGCAAGTGGCAGGGGTGGGATTTGAACCAGCACTGGTCAGGTCCAAACCAGGCTGAGTTACCAACTTTCATATGAGTTTGGTGCTAGAGACTAGCTTTTTTTTTTTTTTTTTTTGGGACCGGTAAGGGGATCGCAACCCTTGGCTTGGTGTCGCCCGCACCGCACTCAACCAGTGAGCGCACCGGTCATCCCTATATAGGATCCGAACCCACGGCCTTGGCACTCCCAGCATTGCTGTGCTCCCAGCGCCACACTCTCCCGAGTGAGCCACGGGGCCAGCCCCAAGACTAGCTTTATAGAACAAAGAAACTTTCTTGGAGCACTTGTCTCTCCATGTGTGCAGACAAGGTCCCTGGACGCTGGGTCCTTGTCCCCTCTGTCCTGCCCACGGCCTTATGGCAACGAGCACCCTAAAGGCCTGCTGGCCTTCCTTCCTCGGGGAGGCTGTCTCTGAATTTGGAAGTGGCCTCAACAAACAGTCAGTATTTTCCGTTGGGCCCATTCCATCTCTCAGAGGGAGGGACTTGGGACAGTTACATGATACAGAGATTTATTGGGGACCAGAGGGCTCAATGGAAAACGTTCTTGATTCTTTTCCAGTTGGAAAAGCTTGTTTGAGGAATGCAATTGGCCATTTAATATTAGCCTCTTCAATCAAAGTGGATCCATCGTCACAGAGGTGTGTGTTTCTCAGGAGAGACACACAGACATCTTGGGAGTCCTGCCCATCGGCAGTGGTTTGCAGCATTGCCAGACACTGGCCCCCGCCCAGCGATGTGCCAGGGTCCATGGCTACTCACGCCTCAACCTTATTTTAATTCTACTTACATCTTGGGAATATTGTCAGCTATGCCTGGGGGGGTTGAAAGGTCATAGAAATTTACCGAAATTGGGGTTAGTAGTAGTAGACTTGTGGATAAGCCAATGGGCTCTTGGTGCCCAGATTGGGTTTGAATCTTGGCTTTACCATTACTACCTCCGTGAAGCTGGGCATAATTCTTCATTTCTTCCATTCTATGTGCTTTAGTTTCTATATCTGGAAAGTGTGAATAATAATTTAACTTGCCTCATAGGATTGTCTTAAGGATAAAATGAATTAATACTTGTAAAGTGCTTAGAAGAGTGCCTGGCATATATATAATAAATGCACGATAAGTATTAGCTACTATTACAGCTGTTAGTATTACTAACTAATATTTTTTAGCTACTATTACTGCTGTTAGTATTATTAACTAAAACCGGCAATTAATAAGTTGGGTTTGCATAAGTGTCAAAGAAGCCTATTGGAATGTCTTCATAAATTATCAGGGCTGAAATGATACAGAGCCCTGAAAGCTTGGGTTCCCTTTATGGTAAGAGGGACCAGAGGAGAGGGACTGTGAAAATTCATAGGATAGTTGACCTGAAATGTAGTATTGGGCTCCATCTTTAAAATTTCTAAATGGCTAGATGCCATCAGAGTTAGGATTTGGACCTTTTTCATGGATTAAGATCAATGTAAACTGTGGAGTTTTCACTTTGCATAGAATTTCTTCAAAGCGGCCCTTTGCAAGATACCTACAATATGCCACACCCTGTTTAAGCCTCCAAGTCGAGAAAGGCTGAAAGTTGAGTTTATCTGTTTCATCCTGCCTTGGCTGACCACAAACACGTACTCACTTGCAATCACACATACAGACATATACAGTGCCCCCATGTATTGTCTACAAAGTTATGTTGGCCTCTGCACATGAAACTCAAGGGATTTTACTGAAAAATCTCAGCCTGAATTGGTTTCTTTTGCATTTGCATATTCTGTATGTCAGGTGGCAAGTTGGAATTGATTGTGATAAGAAAGAAACTGCCATTCAGCTCCAAACCACCGTCCATGCCTCAGACTTTATTTTTGACCTGGAAGCAGCCACCTGGCCCAGGAGCAGACAGGTAGTTTTCCTCTCTTGGCATCTCACTGAGTCTCCCCTTTTGGCCTTACCTCCAAGAAGCTCCTCCTTTGTATGCTGGACAAGGAGAGCCCCTGGAAGGGCTGTCACTCAGAGTGACGGTTTCCCTTTATGAGATTGGCCAACCGAGGCCAAAGCTGAAAATGTCAGTAAAAGCAAACAGAATTGCAAAAGGGCCTTGTGCATTTCCTCTTCTGTGCTCTCATCACCTCATCAGTCAAGTGTTGCATGTAGACTCCCCCCAAATTAACTGCACAGAAACACGGTCCTGATTTTTTTTTAAGCACCCACGTGCTAGTGAAACAAACAAAAGAAAAATAATTGTCATTGGTTTATGTCTTTTCAAGCTCCACTTCTTGTTTCTGCTTTTATTGTTCTCAGAATCAAGGAGGATACTACAGAATTTAACAGTTCTCTTACCTGATTTTGCATTTGTCAGATACTGTTTTCTAATAGTTGGAACCTGCTTCCCGTTCAGAAAGGAGAATGCAGTTTTTGCCTGTACAATTCAGTAATAGTAATCCTATCTTTGTCTACTTAACCATTGTTTAGGTGTGCCTCTCCTTTTTTCTTCACCTGCTGTAATGATGTGAAAGGATCCTTGGGCACAGAGCAAAGTAGTTCACATCATGGGTTTTGGTGTTAAAGAGACCTGAGATGGATTTCCGTCTCTGCCCCTCACTAGCTGGGTGACTTTGGGAATTCTTCTAAGTTTTCTGAGCTTCAGTTTCCTCACCTATAAATAATACACACATACATAAAATTCACCTCTCTGGGTTCTGGTGAAGATGATGCAATAAGAACCCCAAAGGTGCTGGGTGCCCAGGGACACTGCAGTAATGGGTCTCCATTCCCACTGCTGTCAGCTCAGAAATGTAGAACAAAGAAACTGGGATTTAGAAAGGAGATGATAGGCTCTAGACAGAAATTCTCACTCCTTGGGCAGCTCACTTCTCTGAGCCTCAATTTTCTCATTGGTTAATAAGTATAATCCTACCAGCCTCCTTTGAATCTGCCCAAGGGAGAGAGATGGAGTCTGGATTAGAGCCAGTGCTCTGATTCCAGATGTGGCTCCTAATAAAGTGGTACTTGGCTTGGCAGCTGGGCCATGTGGTGAGCCCAGGAAAATGTCGACATCTCCTTCGAGAGGTACTGTCATTGAGGCCCAAGGAAGTGCTCGAGAGGAATCAAGCTTCACCAGGACAGTTTCAGTGGCTTAACCTTTCTGCGTGGAGTTTACTCAAGTACAAAACAGAATAATATAATCCCAGAAGAATAATGAGTTTTTAATTAAGGTCTTTGAAGTCTTTTGAGATTGTTACACAAGATCAGGTAGGACACGGTGATTTCCAGATCCCTCTCAAGAGTTCAGATTAATGTCTGCAAAATGCACAAAAGGCCTTGTATTAAGTAATTCTACCCAGTTTTTAGCAGTTGGGCTTCATTTTCAATGCCACTAACTCTTGGGAGCAAGCAGCAGCTCTTAGATCTGTCAATACATTAAAAGTGTGTTTTCAAGGAGATTTCAATGCATCATTCATTTATTTGACAAATACTTGTTGAGCATCTACTGTCTGTCAGGCACTGTTGGTGTTAGAGATACAGCAGCAAACAAGGAAAAGGCCCTTACTTTCTCAGAGCTTTCCTTGCAGGAATGGGACAGACAATAACCAAATGCACAAATAGATTTTTCAAAAAAGGTGTGAAGACACAAAAGCCAGGTGAGATGAAGCAGAAGCTAGGTGTTGGATAAGGGTGTTCAGGAAAGGACTCTAGGAGGAGGTGATGTGGAGTTGAAATTCTGAGTGACAGAATGAACCACCCATGTGACTGTCTGAGGATGGAACATTCCAGACAGAGGGGAAGGCAGATATAAATGTTGTAAGTTGGGAAGGAGCTCAGTGTCTGAGGGAATTGAAGGAAAGCTTTGTGCTTAGAGCACTGTAATCTACTTTGAAGGCAGAGAGGGAGACAGGAGCCAGATCATGTTGGTCTTGGCCATGAGAAGAAAATTTATTCTGGGTGCATCTAGAAGCCATTGGAGGTTGTAAGCCACAGAGTGACACCATTTGATTGTGGGAAAATGCTTATGCTCATAATACAAGATTAAATGGAAGACTCCCAAATCTAGAACTGTATATTTATTGTTTCAACTATGCAAGCATTTTATATCATGTGTGTGTGTGTGTATTCAGTAAACAAACTGGAAGAACATACAGCAAAATGTGGTGGAATTGTTTTCCTTTATTACCTCCCTGCATTTTGTAAGTTTTTCATGTGTTTGTATTACTTCAATAATCAGAAATAAATCATATGCTTTTTCAAAACTTTGTTTTAGTGCAACAACACATTTCCAGTGGAAAGAATGTAAGAGTGATGCTACTTTTCCACGTCTTATCTCAGATTTGAGCTCAATGTAATGGTGCATTGGAATGCTGGAGTGAATTTTGAAGGCTCTGGCCAGTAGAGAAGTTTATTTGCTTTTTTACTGAGTCTACCCTAAAACAAATTTCTTACAGTTCTCAAATTATTTATACAAAAGAATCTAACATTTCTGTTTCATTTCATAGATCTGAATATAACCTGCCGCTACGCAGGTGTATTCCATGTGGAGAAAAATGGTCGCTACAGCATCTCTCGGACGGAGGCACCTGACCTCTGCAAGGCTTTCAATAGCACCCTGCCCACGATGGAGCAGATGGAGGTAGCCCTGAAACATGGGTTTGAGACCTGCAGGTAAGAGACCAGCACCGCCCACTGGGGAGAGTTGGTGGCCTGGGCCCAGGGGGCGGGGCTTAGAACTGGAGGGCTCCTCCCTGGCAAACAAAAATAGGACTGTTCACCACCACATGACCAGCCCTACAAGAAATCCTCAAGGGAGTACTCCATCTGGAGTAATCCAAAAAATGAGAACTACTTCCATGAACACACAAGAACAAAATACATAAAAATGCAAATGAGAAACAGAAACTGTATCTTACCACCTCAAAAAACCAAACACACCAAAGAAAAAACAATAAAAGGGGAAGAAAGAAACATAAGATGAATAGTTTATTGCCTAAAGAGTTGGCCGCACCTATTAATTTGGCCAAGTCAATCTGGAATCTGTGTGACAACTGGAATTTAAAGTCAACTAAAGACACCTTTGTGAATCACAGAGGGGGAGCCCAGAAGAAGCCATTAAGGGTCATATCAGTTGGAATCCTCTTGCCAAACATGCTTCCACAGTGCTTTCCTGGCTTTGAAGAAGCTGCAATATCATTGTCGGAACCACAAGAAAATGCAAACCAAATAACAGTGTTTAAAATAAATATGTGGCTGGTAGAGACTTGGCCCTGCAGACTTGGCTCAAAGCAGATTTTTCAAACAACTCTCACTCTTTTGTTTCGCATCTGTGTTGCTCTAGTTTGAGAAAGTAAATAAAATGGCATGAAAGTTATTAAGATATACTATTTTAAGATATATTACTATTAGGATCCCCAACAGGGCTCCTATCAAATATCTCAGTGCTCCGTAAAGCTTTCCTCAAACCTCTTTGCTTCATGATAATCACAACGGGGAAGAGCCTTAGTTTTTGAATTTCTGATGGCTCTCTGGCCAGTGGTGCACATGAACAGCAAGCAGTAACAACCACAATGAAGAGTTTTGGTTTGGTTTATTTTCACTAGAAGAGGTCTGGGTAATCATAACTGCTCTGAAGTTTCCACCTCAGCCTGCAGCTACCCCTCTGTGTTTTTGCAATATCCTTAGGTGACTGGTTCCCCTTTCTCTTTGAAGAGAAACAAATCCATACACAGACTGCTTTTGAAAAGTCAAGCTGCAGAACTGTTTATGGAAAACATTAAATGTAGTTTAGATGCATCTGTCACTCATTGTTGGTCACAGAGGCATGCACCCACATTTTAAGTGGTGGCTGAGACTCTTGCCGAAAGGGAAAAGGAAAATCTCTTGTCTAAAATTGCGTTGTCTGAAAATAACAAATGCTGGTGAGGATGTGGAGAAAGGGGAACCCTTCTACATTTTTGATGGGATTGTAAATTAGTACAGCCATGATGGAAAACAATATGGAGGTTTCTCAAACAACCATGGATAGAACTACTGCAAGACCCAGCAATTCCACTACGGGGTGTATACCCAAGGGAATGGAAAGCATCATGTTGAAGGGACACCTGCACCCCTATGTTTATCACAGCTCTATTTCCAATAGCCAAGATATGGAACCAACCTAAATGTCCATCATCAGACGACTGGATAATTAAAATGTGGTACATATTTACAATGGAATACTACTCAGCCCTAAAGAAGAATGAAATTCTGCCATTTGCAGTAACATAGATGAACTTGGAGAAAATTATGTCAAGTGAAATAAGCCAGGCACAGAAAGAGAAATACTGCATATTCTCCCTTATATGTGAGAGCTAAAAAAGAGAACAAAACCAAAATAAACAATAAATAAATAATAACAAGTTGGACTATTAAAAGGAGAAAGAAGCACTGTGGTTATTAAAGGCAGGAAGGGGGGGAGATAGTGAGAGGCTGGCTAATGGACACAAAATTATAGCTAGATAGGAATAATAAGTCCTATTGGTGTACAATCGGCCCAGAAATCTATAATTAACAATGATTTACTGCATGCTACCAAACAGCTATAAGAGAGCAAATATATACAACACTAAGAAATGATTAAGTTTTGCAATGATGAATATGCTAATTACCCTGAATAGATGATCACACATCGTATCCATGTATTGAAATATAACTTTGTATCCTTTGAATATGTACACTCAGTGAATTTCAATAAGAAATTTTAAAAAATAAAAAATAAATAAAATTGCATTGTCTAGTATGGTAGCCACTAGCCACATATGGCGATTTACACTTAAAATAACTAAAATTAATAAAATTAAAACTTTAGTTCTTCACTTACAGTAGCTGCATTTCAAGTGCTCAGTTTGTCACAATTGGCCAGTGGCTGCTGTACTGAACAACACAGATTATAGAACATTTCCATCATTGAAGAAAGTTCTGTGGACCAGCATCGATCTAACACAAAGGGCAGATGTACGCAGCCCTCTGTATGTGTTCAGAGCTAGCTCTGGGAGAATATAAAAGAAGCAGAGAAAGGGAGATAGCTCTGGTAGCTAGTGAAGCTGACGATAGGCTGCGGTGGAGAAAGGCCAATGAGGAAATCCATTTATTTTATCCCTAAGGCTAATCATTTAAATATGGCCTTGACTAGGCCACCAGCCTAAGAAAGTGGACTCAGTAAGCTGAATTTTGATTATGAAATACAGACAAGGCATACTTGCAACATAGAGAGATGTTCTCATCTGCTGAGAACCAGTGAGCTCTTATCACTGCCTCTGGCCAATCATCAAGCCCTTAGATGCTGGGAGCCCTGCTGTCCCCTTGGCCACATCACCTCACTTAATCCTTCAACTGTACTATGGGTCTATAGTGTGACCCCACTTTATGGATGAAGCAAATGAGACCAAGAGAAGTTCTGCAGCTCACCCAGGGCCACACAACTCACCCGTGGAGGAGTCAGGATTCTGGTCCTACTTAGTCTGACCCCAGGACACGATTTTAATGACCAAGCCCTCCCAAGGGACTAAAAGCAAAAGAGGAGGGAAGTATGCTTCAGGGATTTGCTGAATAAATTCTTCCCTCCCTGTGAACAGTAACTTACTCATGCCATATACACACATATAAATTTTAATATCCCCAACTCACTTATTGTATGACATGTAAAACTGACATGATGAGGCAAAAACTCAGTAATAACTTACAAAGGAAATGTATTAGATATACTTGACACGATGTGGTGGGGTGGGGGTGGGTGAGAGTGGGTTCACCGAGGAGTATTATTTAGAAAAAACAAAAAGGAAAAACTGTGCCAAAGAAATTTATCTTTCCACCCATCCTGGTATTAAGTGTTGCAACATCATTTGCGTAATTTCACTCAGGTAGCTATGAATCAGGTATCTGCTGGAGGACAGATGGCAGAGTTGCACAGGCTAGGGTGAAACCTTCGCAGCTAGCCTCTTTTGTCTGCCCCACCCTATTAGTAGCAACTCTCAGATATATGGAAACTTATTAACATTTAACTGTGCCCCCTCCCCCCACCAAGCTAAAGAGACTTTGGGAAACCAGTCTGTCTGTTCAGATGAGGAATTAGTCATGCGAGCTACAGTTGCAACAGAGACATAAAGAGTTCTGTGTGTTTAGAAACGTCAAGCTCACGGACATGCCCATGGGTCTTCCAGGGCGATGTACTCTGTACTGTTGCCCCTGGCAGGAAAGATGAAAAGGATCTACATGGTGCACTTTTTAGCCAGCAATGCATTTTCAAAAACCTGCTGGATTTAGCTTCTCCCTCTCTGCCCTCGCAATGCCACCAGGCCTCCCCTGCAGATGATACTTTCTCAGCCCATATCTCATTTTCTGAAGCGTTTTATATTTGGGGGGAAAGTGTGTGATAAGGAAGTATGTAGTCACCAGGATGCTGTGCACCACTGAGGCTGGGCTGTGTATGTTGTATCTGAAGGGACTCCAGGTGGAACATACTCCCAGAAACACCTTGGTGGGAAAGAGGGGCCCAGTGTCTCTCTGGCCGAGCTGCTTCTGGAAAGTTCCTAAGCTAAATGAGCCATTGCTATCTACTTACTTAATTGCTATTACTCCCATTTTAAGGATGGTCAATTTATTTTCACTGGCAAGAGTTATGCCTGAGGTGCTTAGGAGGTAAATGTGCTGCATGCTTGCATATGAACAAGGCTTCATGCTTAGAATAATGGAGCGTGGAGTGAGGGACTTGCAGGAAAAGGTGAGGCCAGTAAGGAAGAGTGGGTTTGGGAAACAAGGCAGCTCTGAAATTTGTGGGCTGAAATGAAGAACCACTTCTTCCTATCTTATGGGAGCCAGTCATTTTATGTATTTTCCAAAAGATAGGAAGGTAACTGAGAGCCAGAGTAAATCTCACATCATAACCTGGCTTCCTTCTGCTTGTTCAAACCCATACCACACTGCTGGCCACAAATTTTATTTGTTACTAATTTTTTTCTTTCACGACCCTTCTTTATTTTATTGTTTTTTGTTTGTTTGTTTGTTTAAAAAAAGCTCTTCATAGGTCTGTAAATAAAATCACTTTGTTTCTGTCAGCCTTGTTGATCTCTTTCACACTCTCTCTGCTGTTATTCTTGGATTTCTCATCTCTCAGTTGTTGAAATCTCTACTATCCCTAGGGGTGGATTGAATGAAGTGTTGCATTGCATTAAATGTTACTTGACAGGATGTGATGAAATTTCCATCACAGTCTTGCAGGTAGATAACCTCTTGTTTTTCTTTTGCAGGTACGGGTTCATAGAAGGGCACGTGGTGATCCCCCGGATCCACCCCAACTCCATTTGTGCAGCAAACAACACAGGGGTGTACATCCTCACATCCAACACCTCCCAGTATGACACGTACTGCTTCAATGCTTCAGGTTGGTTCTCCATCTGTTGTCCTTGTGTTGCGGTTGGCATGTGAGCCTTCAGGAGCATGGCAGTTTGATCTGGACTGAAGTGGGGGATTCACATAGCTTCTGTTCTGTTATAACAAATGCTCTCTGAATATCTCTATAGCAGAGACAAGATTCTTGTCTCCATGATGCTTGCATGCTAAATCAAGGAGGCAAACAACAAACAAACAAATATTAAATACCTGATATGAAGCCAGACAGTGATGTAAGTGCTATACAAAAGAAAGCAGAATGAGAGGCCGAAGAGTGCCAGGGATGACTTTTTCTGAGAAGGTGGTCAGGGAAGTGCCTCTGAGGAGGTGCATTTAGGAGAGCCCCGATGGAAGTGAGGGAGGGACGCCACGGGCAGAGGGGCAGCAGCCACTGCGAAGCCAGGCACGTGGGAGCATCTCAGCCTGTTGGGAGAACATCAGGGAGCCAAAGGTGGCTAATGTTTGGTGAGCAGAGGAGAGAATGCCAAGCAATGAGATCAGAGAGGTAAGCAGGGGCCAGATCACACAGCAGCTTGTAGACCATGGTAAAGAGTTTGGATTTTATTCTCAGTGCCATGGGAAGTCATTGTAGGTTTAACATAGGGGAGTGGCATGAATCTAATGATAGCTTTGGGGTATAAGCCTCAGGGCTTAGCTGAGAGGTATGTTTTTATATGTGTGAGCCAGAGATAAGGTTATGAGGACATATAGTAGGCTCTTGACATTTTTGAATGTCCCTTACCCAAGAGCTGAGACAACTACAGAGTAAGAAAGTCAAGATGCAGATGCTGGCCGGGCTCCCTTCCTGTCTATGGGATTTTCTTCCATCCTCTAGCCTAGAAACTCATGCTTCTAAGTCTAATTCAAGCTCCAGCAAAATTAAAGAATTCTATACATCATGAATTTTCAGGGTCTTTTGAGAAGAATCGAAACCATAAATGTACCATTTTTGAATGCCAATGGTGAAGAGTCTCACTTCTTAAACTGATCCTTCTGTCTCCCGTGGATGTTTGAAGTTGTGGTAAAGGGAAAGATCGGGCTTCCAGGCAAACTTGGCACATTTTCCTGGAGTGTCAGTTCTCCTTAAGGATGGAAGGGGGAGGTGAGATTAGCTGGAAAGTAATTTAAGAGATTATATGCACGAGACAAACATATTTAGTAGAATATAAAATTTGCATTGATTTTTAAGCTATAGAAGGGACATCAAAGAAGTTGTGAGATTACATCAACTGGCTTTAGGCAATGCCACCTACATATCGTTGTGTGAGCAGTAGGGAACAGAGTGGAAATTCAAAGGAAATCTGGAGTGTAGGAGAAAGGAAAAGCAGCAGGGCTGGTGAGTAGAAATGGAGTGTGTGAAGCTGGTAAGTTATGGCAAATATATTGCAGGTCCCTAAAGCTTGGAGAGACACACAAAACAGGGAGGAGGAAATGGTAGAATGTTTCCTCCTCCTCATTATATGAGCAAAGAGCACAAATGGAGTTTGACTTAAAGAATGAGAATCTGACCAAGGCTAAACAGTACCTGGCCCACATCCAGTTCCCATTCCCATACCCAGAATGTCCATTCTAATGACTTTACAGAAAAACCACATACAAGTAAACAGGAAATAGACCCAGAGTGACACGTGGTCCATTTTGGTGCAAGAAGTCAGAGGGAGACCTTGGGAAGTATTTGTGGGTTAGATGAAGGGCGGATCCGTTGCAAAAGGGCTGGTGTGAGACTGCACACTTCTGAGGGTCTCTGAGCACTGCTTGTTGCTTCTCCCGCTCAATCTTGTCCAGTGAATGTATGCCCTGAATTACGTAGCTGACTACCCACATTGTCTCATCTGTTTTACAAGTTGGTGTCACTTGCTGGAAAGAACCTTAGCTCAAAAAGGTAGAGCTCACACTGTGTTATGACCTGGAATTGAAGCCATCTAGGAAGACTGCTACTGATGCTTTTCTCCCTGCCCTTGATTTTGCCCATGAGATCGGGCCCATCCCTGGAGTAGGGATCTGACACATTGATTAAGTTTCCTCTCTTTTGTGGGGGGTTACTTCAGTTGAAAAGTTTGAGAAGTATTGGGGGTGTATTGCAATCCAAAATAGCTAAATGAAAATTAGTAAAGTTAGAAATAATGTTTTTCCTTTTCTGTTTCCCAAATTTACTCAATGTCAATAGGCTGCTTTTATGTTTTACTTCACGTATAAAGAGAATACTTATTGTTCAACTATATGTGCTCAGTACTGAGCTAGGCAAAGTGGGCTAAGAAAGAACCAGAGGCTATATGTCTTGTTTTAAAGGACTTTACAGTATTGTTGAAGAAACAAAACAAACAAACGAACAAAAATAAATAAAGAACTAGGAAAGAGGATAAATGTGTCTAAGGATAAATGAATTCTAAATTTCTTGGTTTAGAGTTAGATGATAAGGGCATTAAGTGAGCTAAAGATCTTGATAACCTTCTGTTCTATGCAAATATCTGATTTGAAAGGTCTTTGAATCTAATTTAGCTTGAGAATTGCAAGCAGGTTGTCAGGTCCCAGTGATGTGATCGCCCCATAAACTGGCTACAGGGATGACACCCAATTCTGTCTTAGCAGGCAGCTTCTGTATAGTATCACAGAATGGTAGCTTAGTATGGTAGCTTCTGTAATAGTGCTAAAGCTTAAATTTTTAGCACTATTATTGGAAAATATGGACTGTGGCTTACAAATGAAAATGAGACAAATCCTGAAAGGGCTTTGTGATTTTTGCTGCCTCGTCTCTCAGTGCTTACAGCCCAGCATGAGCCTGGTGGCTTCTGTGTTAACAACCCAGAGAACTAACTTGAATTAGCTCATTTTTAAAGCTTGCTTTCGGTAAAATGCATTCTCTTTTGAAGGCAGAATTATGAGGAAGATTCTACATTCATTTGTTTATCCATTCACTCATTTATTCAACAACTATAGGACACCTAGAACGTATCAAGCACTAAAGATGGTGGCTTTCTATCTGGTACCCAGTGATTACTAGCTCCGTTGAATAACTCATGTTTCTCTTGGCTGTTTTTGTGGGGGAGGAGTCAAGGTTTCTGAGAACGCAGCCCACCAGGAAGCCCACCCCCAGAGTCTTTCTAACAAATCCTCGGGTTCAGGGACTAACTCTCCCAGCAGTGCAATGCTCATTAAACAGAATGAAGGGCTGTCTAATGAGGGCCTGTGATCTGGCATGGGAGCATGGGTATATTAATTGCACATTTGGGTCACCATCCATCTCAGTATTCTTGCCAGATTTGATGTTCTTTATAAAAGTTAAGGTGAAATGGAGCATGAACAGGGTCCATTGGAACAAACGCTCTAATCATTCATAAAACTGTTCTAGTATTTTTGGCGTGCCCTCTTCTATTACAACTTACCTCCTGGAAATTCCCAACACACTACTGTTATCTGCAGGTGTGTCTGAATTTGGGGGAGATTGTTCCATCCCTGGCATCAAGGAGCCATCATGCAAAACATTCCTGAGGATGCGCAACATGTGAACATCAGAAGCATCTCCTAGCTTAGGCCATTTTCTCGTGGTGTCTCCAAGACAAACAGGGTGGATACTGCCCCAAATTCCCGGGGTTAGCTATACGTTCTTATTTTCAAGTGAGAGATTTTTGAGGAATATTTTTGAAAACTGAAAAAAGATAAAGAAATATTAATTATTATTGCCTCCCCATGACCTTGTGAATTCCTCAGGAGCAGGAACAGAGACATGCATATCTTTTTTTTTTTTCTCCTTTTTCTTATGGGGCCTGGCATATAAGTTTTGGGTAAATGCTTAAAAAGAATAAATGACAAGCCATATAACCATAACTTACTTTAATGTTTTCTTATGGCATTACTGTTCAGGTTTTATCTAAATGCTTCTTGACCTGTTTATACATGCCGACCATTTGGAGGGTTAAACTCTTAGGTATGCTTACTGAAAGAATGGACCCTTGGGAAATTATGTTAGTACTATTTTACTTTTTCATTCATTCAACAGATATTTACTGGGTGCCTCTCTGTCTACATCACACATATAAATGTCCTGGCAACACAGACAAGATTACTGCTCATTCTTTGGGGCTTACATATTTCTGTGGAGGAGATGGTTAGCAAGAGGTGGGGGCTGGCAGATGTGCCACGAACAGCTATCAAGTAAAATGAACAAGATAATTTTAGGCAGTGGTAACTGTGAAGAAAAAATGAGGACAAGGTGATGCATCGTGGTGATGGGTATAGGGAGTAATGAAGGGCTGGCTTAGATTGATTGGTGGTCAGTGGCCTCACCAACCAAAGCAGGTGATCTTTCTCTTTGAAGAACCTCTTTTTGAAAAATCTTTTAGATCAGACTTTGCAAGAATGGATTGTCCTAAACCCTGCTTTTCTCCAGCTGCATGTGTAAAGCTGCCAGTTAGTTTCATATGAGGCCAAAGAAATAAGCAGGTAAAGAGCATTCATTGCCTTTATCTGTGGGAAAAGATGCTCCCAGGTCCTGAGAAGCAGCCAAAACCTGTTTCATTCAACTTGTTTGGGTCCATTGTTATGAGCACCTGACAATTTATGGCAGGATACTTAAAATACTTGTGATAACAGCCCTCCTTGTTATAGCAGTCTGCCTGCGTCCACCCATCCATCTCTTTTTTCCTTCCTCTTTGCTAAGAAGCAACTCTGGGGGAAACTAACCTAACAAATAAACTGTCATTTTATATTAAGCGTGCACATGCACACACTCAGTATGGAAGCTGCAATGTACAAATGGATCCAACCTTCCTATAACAGCAAAACCAGCTTAAAGCTTTCTGACTTTTTAGAGCTCAACACAAGGTCTAGTCACTGAATGTAGCATTTTGGTGTGAATGGAATGGTTGGTTAAACTACTTGGCAGGCTGCTGTTAAGACCCAAGGGACGGCAGGCAGGGTGGAATTTTCAGGACCTGTGTTCAGAAGTCTTCCTTCAGGCAGTGCTGCTCAGAGGGCTACCAGGAACATCTGTGGTTCATCAGGCAGGCCCAAGGTACAGCCAGAAATTTTTATTCCTGAGGAAGGGGATGGAGGATAAAAAGAGAACAAGAAAAAAAGAAGCTAGAGGTACCCATGATGAAATATAACGAAACAGTAGCTTGGGGGAGTATTCTGAGCACCAAGACCAAAGGTGGCCAATCTCAGGAGCGATCTGTACAAAGTAGGCACTTGGAGAGATCAACTACATTAATATATAAATCAATACATTAACTAAAGATTAATGATTATCTGTTTTTACATAGCTTGATTAAGTAAATTATTTAACTATGTTATTTTAATCTTCAGATTGTCATGCTGTTCATGTTGGTGAACATTTGATTGTGTGTGTCTGCCATGTCTTCCCATCAGTTCTGTAGGTTTCTGAGGTTACAAGTTATTTTCCCAGGCTAGCTCATACCTTTTTTTATTTAAAAAAAAATTTTACAATGTGCCCACATTTCTTTTATAATAGTAAATTTTAAAAATGCTCTCAAATGTACGCTTCATTGGAGGATCCAGATCTAACTTATTCACAACAGTAGCCCCAGGCTTTCACAGGGTCTGATGTAGAACATATATATTTGTTAATAAATAAATTTGCTGGTGTGGGGGTGGTAAGTAAGTTTCCAGAAATGTATGAAGTTAAATAAAAATGGAAAATGCCTTTCAGAGGGCAGAGAAGTTTCTAGCAGACTTACCAAGTTTCCGAAAAAGAAAATTATTTGGGATACGTTAACTTCATCCTCATTACTAAGAGACATGGGGATAAATTTTGCTCATATATTTTTGAGTTCTCACGCTTTTCTTCACTACTCCATAGCTCCACTTGAAGAAGACTGCGCATCCGTCACAGACCTGCCCAATACCTTTGAAGGACGAGTTACCATAAGTATGTATCTCTTCTAATGTGGATTGAGTTTTCCCATTCTTGGGAAAGGCGTCAGATGTGCTGTCTGTGGTTTATATTTGAATAGAGTATCAGTCACTTCCTTCAGGCTAGGGATGGTCAGCTGTGATTCGATGTCTCTTCCTCTTTTTTCTGCCGATGGCTTGAAATTGTTCTCTGGTTTACCTTAATGTATTGTTCCTCAAACTTCAGTTATTTAAAAACCACTTTCAATTTTTTTTGGCATATCTATGTACACAGCACTATCATTTACTTGGTATTTTTCATTTAATTGACCCATTCTTTTTTACCTAAAATACATTTACTTTTAAAAAGAAAATGCGGCTGGAGACCCAACTTCATTGGTCATGAATAGAAGGTAATCTTAAAAATAAATTTAAACGTAAGAAAAATTAAATAAGGTTCTTAACTTCTAGCTGCTGATGGCTATGATTCTGAGCCATGCTCTTTCTTGCAGAGAGGTATTGATAAGGGTCGGGGGTAGGCATTCCAGCCACAAATAGGAATTTTCTGTTTGATATCGCTTAAGTATTGAAAGATAATTATGAAGCACGGAAACTGCCTGACATGTGTTTCCACATTATTTATAACACATCCAGCTAAAAATCATCTTGATTATTTTCAGAAGTATGCACCTGGCACTTCAGCAAGCAGAAAATCTCAATCAGAACTTTCAAATAGGTCAACCTATTAACCCTGATTCTGCAAGGGGTCTTCAAAAAGTTCATGAAAAGATTCATATTATCATTTAATTCCATTTTTTGAAGTACTTTATATATAAATATTTTTTTTATTGTTGAAATGGAGTTGATGATACATATCTGTGGGGTACAGTGTTGTAAATTTAAATATTTGAAGAGCCATGTTATAGAAAGGATTATGTTGATTCTTCCTTGTTCCAGAGTAGTTAAAAGTAATGTCAGTGTACGGAAAATTCTATGGGTAGATTTAGGTCTGGGTGTAAACAACTTAGAAATGTATTTAGCTTGTTTAAAGTCAAGATGGGCTGCACTTTTTTTTATTGTTTATGAATATTCATGAGATACAAAGCTGATTGTCACCCCTTGTCCCCATGATGTGGGGGCCAGATTCATACTGGCTGTATACCCATTACCACAAATTGCATTTGTACCCCGTGTCCCCCACCCAATTATCCCCAACCTCCTTCCCCCTCCCCCCTTCCCCACCACTTCACTTTGTAGCCCTTTTGCAAGTACCTTCATGTTGCCTGTGAGTCTCATTTCTTTGGGAAGTAGCACAGTGTTGAGGACATCTGATTTCTGCTTCCTCAGAACCAGATGCTGACAGTTCATAGGCATGAGTGAGGTGGAGAGAATCTTCTGAGGCCATACGAATCCAGCCTCCTACCGTCCCTGGCCTGTGCCTTGCAATAGAAAGAAAGGGCAGGCCTCACACAACAATGGCTACAATGTGAGATGTGCTGTCTCAGACAAGCCTGGTTTGAAATCTTAGTTCCTTACTACCTATGGGATCTTAGAGGGATGACTTTCTTTTTCTGAGCCTCGGTTTTCTCATATATATAATGGAACAACGTATGAGAATTGTCATGAAACTTGAGAAACATAGCATGTCTAATGAATGCCTGGTCCATAGTAGATACTTAATAAATGCCCCGTTTCCTTTGACCCCATAAATCTCTTTTATAGTCCAGATATGTACAAGTTTGGTCAATAATATTTCCTTATCAGATCTTCATCTGCAGAGATTATCAGGGTGAATGAGACTTTGGAAATTCATTTTTTCATTTGGGTTTTATTAGTAATTCTACTTGGCTAAGCTAGCTAGGTGGATAAAAGGAATCTTTAGTCCTGCCAATGCAAAACAGCAGAAAGTAATTTTAGCTAAATGCACACTTGTGTAGTAAGTGGCTGTGACCTGAAGGCAGCAATACTTTTAAGGAGGAACAATGAACGAATTCATTCTTACTCTTTCTCTTCTGGTCCATTCTAGTCATTTACCTGTTTAAACAAAAGATTTCATTCTTTATTTACATCTGTGCTTATAAATTTTGAGGTTGAATTTCACAGAGGACCACAGAGGCTCTGTCACTATTTAGACACACTGATTTCCTAGCTTGGAGTGGGGGTTGAGTTAAATTGACAAAATTTGCCCCTGAGAAAGGAAATCGAATTCTTCATGGATTTGCAGATATATCTTCCCTACTGAGGTCATTAGTCTGCCACTTCAAATCTTTTTTGAAAATAGATGGAATTAATAGCAATAAATATTGCATGTGCTTCAGGAGGGAGAGTAGGGAACCAGGTAGGAGAATTATCATTTACTGAGCATCCGCTGTATTTTAAATACTGTGCTGAGCACTTTCCTTACAATGTATATCATAATGATCATAATAATCCCATCCAGAAGGTAGTATAGTTGTCCCTTGGTATCCACAGGGGATTGGTTCCAGGAACCCCCCCACAGACACCAAAATCCACAAATGCTCAAGTACCTTATATAAAGTGGCATCGTATTTGCATATAACCTACACGTACCCTCTTGTATACTTTAAATCTTCTCTAAATTACTTATAATCCCTAATACAACGTAAATGCTGTATAAATAGTTGTTATACTATATTTTAATTTGTATTTTTTATTGTTGTATTGCTATTTTTATAATGTAGTTTTTTGGGGATTTTTTCCCCCCCAAATATTTTCCATCTGCAAATGTTGAACCTATGAATACAGAGGGCTGACTGTATTACCCCCCATCTCATAAATGAGGAGACCGAAGCTCAGATTTACGTTGTCTAGAGTTTTATGAAGCTGGGATTTAAATATGAGGACCCCCCAGTACATCCTCTTTCACTTACCCATTTCCAGGGTGTGTGTGGGGCTGGAGAGGGTGCACTTTGTTGGTGCATTAGGCACTGTATCTCACCACTAGACACATAGATGTTGTTTTTATTAATACAAAAGAAAATAGCTTCGAAGTTACTATGTCATATGACAATCCACAGTCTTTCCTGTATTCAGAAAATATCAGGTGTGTAGTTCTGAAAGTGCCTTCTCTCTCTCCCAGCTATTGTCAACCGTGATGGTACTCGTTACAGCAAGAAAGGAGAATACAGAACAAACCCTGAAGACCTGATCCACAGTCTTTCCTGTATTCAGAAAATATCAGGTGTGTAGTTCTGAAAGTGCCTTCTCTCTCTCCCAGCTATCGTCAACCGTGATGGTACTCGTTACAGCAAGAAAGGAGAATACAGAACAAACCCTGAAGACCTCAACCCCAGCAACTCTACCGACGAGGATGTGAGCAGCGGGGCCTCCAGTGAAAGGAGCACGTCCAGAGATTACAGCATCTTCCGCACCCATCTCCCAACTGCACACCCCTCCCCAGACCAAGACAGTTTCTGGGTCCCTGACAACACAGAGAGTCCCTCTACTACCAGTAAGGAGAATGAATCAGTGTGCTTTCCAATAGCAATTCCTTGACAAAACGTCCCCAATCTTCCTGAGTGATATGCACTCATGTGTTGATTTTCTCCTGTCTCTAGAGGTCTAGATGTAGGTGACATCATCTGGGGACGTGGGATATTGGGGTTGTCAGTGCTCTGTATGTCTTGACTACTACTACCTACAATTTATTTTTTCATCTACAACTCCGTTTTCTTACCTTAGGATAAGAAGTGCCATATGCGAAGTATTTTTTTTTAAAGAGCTCCCCTTATATTTTTGTCCCTGGGGATATGGTGACCAGTCAAGCCTGATACAGAAACTGTTTTCATTTTTGCATGTTTTCTCCTTGTTCTTATCTGCTGTGGGTAGGATTGTTTTCATGAAGTCAGGACCACAGAGTATGCATACAATTCCATTGACTCCACTCTTCACTTAACTTTATTTATATTTTAACCTGATTTATACACATGTGATTGATTGCAGAATATCATCATACTCATCAGCCATGATTTACTTAACAATTCCTTCATTTTTGGTCCAAAGAAACATGCTTGGAGGAGTTTTCTGATCAGATTAAATCAGCTTAAGAGCTCTATATTTTAGCCTCTCAGGGAAGGTTCTCAATACCTATTCGGTGTGTGTGGGTAATTCATTGCTTGACACTTCATGAATGGAAACATGAGATTTCTTCGGATTTTCTGCCCTTTGTGCTTCAGTTGCATTGGAAAGTGCTTGTGTCTCTCCCCTGTCTCTTTCTTTGCTTCCCTGTTTGCTTTTCTTCTATGGTGTGTTTTAAAGCAGATTTCCAGATTGGCCGTCTTCCTTCTGTGGATGATTCAAACTCAAATAGGGCATCTGTGTCTCGAGTGATTTTCCTAGTATGGTGTGGATTTTCTCTTTTCTTGGCTACAGCTCTGGAGGGGTGGAACTCTGGCTTCTAAACAAGTGTGGCAGAAATTTATTGATTTGTGAATATTCAAAACAAGGCCCCCCCCTTTTTTTTATCTCTTGTCACCCAGAAGCCAGGGAAACCTCCATAGCACTCCAATTTAATTTAAGGTGACTTGCTCAACAGTATTTTTAATTTCTGTTAGCAGCTTGCCGAGGAGGTGATACAATTAGGCTTAGGGTTCTGGTCATTCCCTGCAGATTCTTTGAAGTATTTCGGAAAGCAAATATTTTCAAGCTGCACTTGTTTTCCTGGGTTCTCGACTCTCTGGAGATAGCCTCCCCTTATAGTTTATAGTCTCCTGGGCAACCCTTCCTGTGAGAGGCTTCTGCAAACCAAGCAGGCTGTACTGCTGGCTACTCACTGCCTCTTGGGTTCTCTGCCTTTTAAAAGTAACCACGTTGAAGGTGCTTATCATGAGGGCATGCGATTTTGTCAGATGTTGGCAAACATGATAATGAGTGGTGCCAGCAGGAAGCAAAACAGGTCTCCCCTAAAGTACCATTTCCCACCATAGAAGAAAATCCTGACAAAACATATCTTGTGGGGTCTAGATGAAGTTAACATTCAGGTGGCCAATACTATATAAATACTATGTATAAAATGGTATCACATGTGCTTTAGAAAAGGAAATTAGCACATTTCGTTAATATCCATAGCACATCTCCTAAAAAGCACATCTCCTGCACTTTTCCTGCCTGTGTTAGTTAGACAGCAAATATATTTTGAGAACCTGCTATCTACCAGGACTGTTCTAAAGCTTGGGATCCAGTGGTAAACACTGTTAAAAGGTAATAATGAAGAGCAGTAAGGATTAGTGAGATATTCATTTATGCAATCCATGTTTGAGGTCATCTCTGTGCCAGACACTGCTCTAGTTTCTGGGAATTCAGAGTTGAACTTACCTTAATGAAGACTACATGCTAGTTTGGAAATCAAGGAAAAGGAGTGCCACGAGACTTATCTACAACATAGTTCAGGATTTGGGTTGAGAAAAGAATAGTGCTTTCCTCCTGTCACAGCACTTTGCTAAGTTTCTTTTAGAGTTAAGGAAGAGAGAGTCCAACTGGTCCACCAGGTGAGTCCAGAGCTAATGTGAGAGTCACTGAAGATCCAATAAGGCCAATGGCAGATCCAAGATGATCAATTCATGCAAAGAAAAGTGTCAAAGAAAATAATCAGGTAGAAACTTGAACATAGCCTATGGCATGCTAGAAAAAGGTAGCACTGATAAGTTCCTGAATAAAATCGTGTTTTCTAAGTCCGGTGAGGAGATTCCCAAACGGTTATCACTGTTGGACTGAGAGTTGGGACACAGTAGGAGGGAGAGATTGCAAATCCTCCCTAGTGCATGCAGGAGGGCAGAGGTCAAGAGGAGGGCTGGCTGAGTACACAGAAGAAGCCAGTCTTTGGCTTGGCAGGCTCATTCCTTCCTTAAGGGTCCTTAGTGGGTGGCAAGAGGGAAAGCTAGTAAGAACAACCATTTGGGTAGGTGTGGCTGTTTATTCTAACTGTTATTTTTGCAAGAGCACTCCTGGAAGCGTGTCATCAGCCTCTTCTTATTGGCGATCTGGAACTTGCTGGAATCAAGAAACCTAAACTAATTCAAGAAGCAGACTCCTGCCTTGGAACACTCTATTTCCTTGTCTTCTGGGTGTCAAAGCAATAATTTTTTTTTTTTTTGGCATGGCCTACTTGGGTGGGGAAAACTGGAAACTCGCTGGCTAGGCAGTAGCTTTTTCTATTTTCTCCTCTCATAGAACTCCTTTTAGGAAGACAGAAATAACTCCTATTTCTATCTTGCTCTTGTAGGTTTATTTCCTGTTGTACTATTTTTTCCTGGTGGCCAGGGAAAAAATAGGGTGTGGGTGGCAGGAACTGTGCATCTTTAATGAAGTTTCTGAGGTGAAAATGGGGTGTCTATGGATTTTCCAGGAGATGCTCGGGTATATCTGGGGCATCGTGGGTGAAATTGGCTCCTATCGCTCTACTCTCTGTTCTGAATTAATGTGTCCTTTATAGCATGGAACAGATTGTGCCGGTTGTTGGCATTTGGTATGATACAGTCAAAGTTTAAAACCTAGGGTTTGTGGACTTTCAGTAGGTTCAATGATAAGCCATAAGATATTCAAAATTTTGAGAGTGTATATGTGTAGGGTAACTTTTTTGAGAAGAGAGGCCATAACTTAGATTGTCAAAGGGGTATATGACTTAAAATGGTTTTTTAAAATCTCAACTGGCTTAAATATTTATCCTGATCATTTTTGCCATTCTGCTTCTATAGGGAAACATTCTGGACTCAAGTCCAACTTGAGAGTCAAATGAGAGATTTTAAATTGCAAAATGTTGCTGATTGTTTTTTCTCTAATTACAGTCCAGAATTTCTCTAATTTTGGCAGTTTTGTTTCTTTTCTGGAAACGCATTCTGAATTAAAATCAAAAGTGACAAAAAGTGATAGATGGCTACTTGAGAAAGCTTTATCTAATTTCAACACTTTGAACACACATCCTTTGCAAAGTTCCTGATTAAACAGAAAGTTTGACTTGAGGTTGATGAGTGTGGGTGGGACTTTGAAATGCCAGTTGTCATCTTAAGCTACCTGGGTACAATGCTAGATGGACCCAAAAGACACAGGCAAACAACTCCAAAGGTACTCCAAAGAAAAATGAATGAAAACAACTTTATGAAATGCTGCTTCAAAGACCCTCAGTTCATAGCTGAGCCATCCAATTAAGTCGGTAGAAAATCTCTTTCTCTCACAGGTTATTAAGTTACTGCTTGATTTTGCTTTGATTGTGAATTCAAGGGGTTCAGCTCAAAGAATGACATTGAATTGATACTCCTACAGAATTTGCATTTCTGATGTTGTCCTAAGATTGTGGGACACTTTAGAAAGCTCAGAAAGGTAAAACCAGGCCTCAATTTTTCTTTTCTAAGCTTTATTAAGTAATAGGTACAGACACTTACATAAACAGAATTGAGAATAAAGGTTTTACAGAGGGAATCTCACTAAATGATATTTTCATAATTGATCCATTTACCTCCACTGTGCCCTCAAACAACCACACAGCAGCTCAGAAGCAAAATAATTGGATATGGGCCTGGTTTGGTAATTCACAACCTAAGACTCAGGATCTCACAACAACAGCAATGACAGGTAAACTGCTATGTCTTTTGCTTATCAGTTGTCCTGAATGCCAGGTCTTTTAGTGTTAAGGAAAAGGATATCCATTACCATGCCAGAGTTTTCTACTCCTGCTCCTTCACCATCCTCAGTGAGAGCAGGGTCTAGTACCAATTCATTGATCAGAAAGGCCTAAGGATCTGGGGATATGACTGGATATTCCTAAACATTTACTGTACATAGAATCAGAATTATCTTTCCTTCAGAGGCTTTCACTATGCAATGTATTCAAAAAATATCCTCCAGAAAGAACTTTATTAGAAAATGAACAGTCCTCCTTTCTGCTGATCTAATTATCATAGTTAATAATAATACAAGAAAATCACTGATTTACAGATGGGAAGTGTAGGCCCTGGACACTTGTTTGGACACTGAAAACCTCAACTGTAAAGTGTAAGAAGTGACCTGTTGCTCTACATCAAAATCTAGGCCGCTAACAAGCTCCCTGGATGTTTGGCTCTAAATCCCTGCAAAGTATTTCCGTTTGGGAGCTTTTATTTCTGTTTGGGAGCTTTAGAAAGAAAAGGTTCAAAGTCTATACCAACAGGATATTAAAAGCAAATCTACATTTATTAACTTTCATTAATGGAGGATTTCAAACCACATTTCAAAATAAGTGGTCATTTTTTTTTCTGCAGAAAGGGGTAATTTCCGTTTGGGAGCTTTAGAAAGAAAAGGTTCAAAGTCTATAACAACAGGATATTAAAAGCAAATCTACATTTATTAACTTTCATTGATGGAGGATTTCAAACCACATTTCAAAATAAGTGGTCATTTTTTTTTCTGCAGAAAGGGGTAATAAAAATAGAAAAATGGTCCTTTACATTTGCTTAGTTTGTAAGACACTGGATAAACTATATACTTTAACTTTACAAATAATCATGGGAGGAAAATAGTGCTGATGTTATGTTATGGTTGCCTTATCACAGTGACTAAGGTTATGCTGGGTGGGAAGGGAGAATAAGGAAAATGCTATTTAAAATGTTTATAATGTTTATCTTCACAGGACAAACTGTACGGAAAAGGTCTTCTT
This sequence comes from Galeopterus variegatus, assembly GCF_000696425.1. Taxonomy (NCBI): domain Eukaryota; kingdom Metazoa; phylum Chordata; class Mammalia; order Dermoptera; family Cynocephalidae; genus Galeopterus; species Galeopterus variegatus. The sequence goes on from NW_007726836.1 coordinate 289,500, forward strand.
GGCATTGTTTCATCTTGGGTCATTTCTGGGCTTTCTAGACAGCTGGAAAAAAAAATTAACTAAGCTTGTTTTTGTATTTGGGGATTTAACAATGATTTCAGCCTCTCTGCTTGAAATTGTTCTTAGTTTTTCGTCTGCTGTTATCTAATGTTTTTCTGATACACATTTTAGTTGCAGAAATGGCAGTCTTTGGAAGTTCTCAAATCAAGACTCTTGCTTCTGGTTTTATTAGTGGAATCATTGGGTCACTTTATCTCTGTCTTGTCTTTCCTGATTAATCATCCTATTTTCAAAAAAAAGCGGGGGGACTCTAAATGTCCTGTTCTATTTTGCAAAATATAGTGTTGTTATAAAAAATGACTTGGGCAAGGTTGCTAGAGGAGTTGGACTCTAAATAGAGAAAAGTGAAAAGACGTCCTTTTCAATCTTCTATTGCATGTGTCATTCTTTCCTGCATTTGGATTGCTGAGATTATGTCTATGATTGCTGGCAGAAATATCATATCTTAAATTCTTAGAGAATGATATTGATTGGCCAAGGTAAATTATGTAGAAGATCAGGGAGCTAAGACTCTGAAGAGCTGGGTTTTAGGATTATAAACTCAGATTTGGAGAGGATTGTAAATGATCTGGTTCAATCAACACTTCTAATGATTTAATCGCTTACACAACTTTTCTGCCAAGCGATCCTCCCAGTGATGGGGAGCATGGTACTTTATGAAGTTCATTCTTAGATAGTTCAGATTATTGCTTTTTTAAATCCAATATTTGGAAGAACATCCATCTCCCTGAAATTTTTACCACAGGTCCTAGTTTGGCCTCATGGGTCCAGAGACAAAAATTTAAGCCCTCTTTTACACTGTAGACTTTCAAAATTCTAAGACAGCTCTCATGGTCTCCTAGAGACCTCTCTGTTGCTAATTCGCCTTCTGACTTCAGACAAGTCAGAAGCTCACTTCAGCACAGTTTTTTTCATCTTTAAGATGAGGAGCATAAACCAGATGATATTTAAGGTCCCTCCATCCCTGAAATTCTATGAACTACAGTTTGGGCCTCTGAAACAAATGGAATATCCTTGCTTTTTCTCTTCCTTTCCACCGTCCATATCAAATATAGATGATACTCTCAAGTAGTAAAAGAGTAAAAGCGTATACAATCCTATTTCTTAGGAACTGATAACTAACCTTTCAACAATTAATTCAATCATGCTTACAACAGCTTTGATGGGCACTAGTGGTACTTCTGAAACAGCAACCAAGAGGCAAGAACCCCCGGATTGGCTTTCATGGTGGTTTCAACCATCAGAGTCCAAGAACTATCTTCACACAACAACAAAAATGGCTGGTAATGAGTTATAATTATCATATCATATGCTTTCTTGACAGTCTCTAATAATTCTCATTGACCTATGGGATGTTGTTAAAGTCTAAAGTACAGTTTGATCTCACAAATGCTTGTGATAACTTTAGAAAGATCATGAGTTCTGAGATATGGATGATTGGTTTCATAGCACTAATAAGCAGATTTCTTTTCACTCTATAGGATTAATAAACTCCAGGAGTAGGCTAATATGGAGATTGAAAAGGGAACAGGTCTTTCTTGATGACAGTCAAAATTTCTTAATGACAGACAGGGTTTCTCATATATATTCTAAAACTACCAAAGTCATAAAAAGTTTTTGACTTTTCATGAGAAAATAAAATAGCCTAGCTAGATCTGACAAAATATAGAAAATCTGCATCAGTGGAGATATTCTTGGGGTAGACACTAATAGTATTCCTTAAGACAGCCTGAATCTCTGAATCTCCTTCAAAATGTAAAAAGCCCCTTTTCAGTAAAGGGATGTCTTCTGCAGTAACTACTAAGAAGATGTGGAAAATTTCCATCTCTTTTTCTATGCTTGCATCTAAAAGAAAAATGTGAGAAGTCCTCAAAATCTCAACTACAGTGCACTCTAGTTAACCTTTTTGGTTGGCTAATAAATGCCAGCACACTAAGAAGATGTGGAAAATTTCCATCTCTTTTTCTATGCTTGCATCTAAAAGAAAAATGTGAGAAGTTCTCAAAATCTCAACTACAGTGCACTCTAGTTAACCTTTTTGGTTGGCTAATAAATGCCAGCAATGATTTATCTGTTAATTGACTTCACTTATTTTGCTCCATGCTAAAGTATTTTGGGGAACTGCATTTGCATTTAGAGTTACAATGAACTGATGCTAGAGAAAATTTAAAAAATGAATTAGCAAATTGTGAAAACAACTGTGGAATTTTAGAAATGACTGACAGGGGTTTAGATTCCAAGGTTTTTCTGAAGGTGTCTTGACAAAGAAAATAGGTACGTGTGAGACCTTTCCTTTCTATTCTTGGCGTCCTAGATTAAATGGCATATGCTTAGTGAGTTAATAATAAATGCATCTGAAAGCCTGGGGGAGTTTTCATTAGTTTTTTTTTTTTTATTATTTGTTGTTGAGGTTATGTCCATATTTATTCTTTTAGCTTTCTTGAAAAGAATGTTCAGGTATAAAGGTCACAGCCAATTGCTTTGAGATCTAATATTAGCTTCAGAGACATAAGAATTCAGGGTATACGAGGCAACTCTCACTTTCTTCTTAAAATCTTGGGAAATCCATTCTACTTTTTGTGCTTGATTTCCTTCCTTTGCAAATGGCATCCAGCTCAACCACTAACGCAAGTCACCACAACAGGTACGGATTCAAATACCATCTCAGCAGGCTGGGAGCCAAATGAAGAAAATGAAGATGAAAGAGACAAACACGTCAGTTTTTCTGGATCAGGCATTGATGATGATGAAGATTTTATCTCCAGTACCAGTAAGAACAATCAATTACAGTAGAACCATTTATGCAAGGCTGACTAATCTGAGTGATGCCCAGTAGTATCTCTCTTGGGAAATAGTTAATGTGAAAAATAAGTAAACCTGTGATTATATCTGAGTTATACTATGATGAGATTATGGAGGAAGAAATAGAATTTTCTGAATAGAATCCAAAACATATTTGGAGGAGAAATGGGAAAAATATCTCTTATAAACTTTTTAATGCTTCATGTTTTTGTTTTGTTTATCTATGAGGTCTGCTGCTACAGATTCTCTTTGAATTATCAAGCTTTGTCAGAGAATGGCATTAACACATTACAAAGAAATATTCATTGTGTACCTACTATGCTAGGTACTGGGAACAAAGGATGAAAAAAGCCAGAGCTCATGGTCTGTTGGAGAAACAGACTTGGAGAATGTAATTGGGTGGTTAATTAAATTACAGTTAATTAAAAACTGTAGATGATCCTAAACTGAAAGCTTAGAAGACATAGGAAAGGCATAAAAGATAGGAACTAGAACTAAAGAATGGTCTTAGCTAATCAAAACCTGGTTGATGTCAAAGGAACAAATCCAGAGTTTTAACAAACGGGCTGGTCACCAATATAAAAGAAAGCCATCGAAAGGAAGGGCACGTGCCAGCTCAGCTTTAACAAGACTTCCAATTATTAAAAGCAAATAGTGAAACCACTACATAATAGTATCCAAATTTGTGCTAATTATAAAACTTTTTGAGACATTTTCCATCTCTTTAGATGGAAATTGAACTAAAAAATGTCCTTCAAAGTTTTTTAAATCATGCAAAAGCTGATCTAATGTTCTGCCAGATGACTGAGTTTCCTACGCATACCTGTAGTGATCCAAGATTTTGCTGAACAGAGCTGAGAATCCTGAACCTGACTCCATCACAGCTCTGTTTTTCCTTAGAGAAAATGCTCTCGGGGTGCTATATGAGCTCTGTCAGGTCACTGAAGTTCTGTCTGTCCCATTGAAACTTGAGAGTTTCATCCCTAAATGGCTAGCACCCAGGGAGGGAGGGTCCAAAAACATAATAGCTTAGGCCTTGAAGGCATCCGAGTGATAACAGCTACTTGAGATAAACTGGTTTTTTCGTAACCAAATTTTAAGTGGTGCATTCGTTAGACTGGACACCTCTGCAGAGCTTAGTCTACAGAAATAGGAAATTCTTTGTAGTAACTTCAGGAAGAAAACAAAATAATTAAAAACACTGGAGTTTTACTGTTAACACTGTTTCTGGGTTGAGGATGTGACCCCGCCTTGCCTTAGACTGGACACCTCTGCAGAGCTTAGTCTACAGAAATAGGAAATTCTTTGTAGTAACTTCAGGAAGAAAACAAAATAACTAAAAACACTGGAGTTTTACTGTTAACACTGTTTCTGGGTTGAGGATGTGACCCCGCCTTGCAGGTGGGCCTATCAATAAAGATGTAGTCTTGACACTTGAGAAACTAAGATCCCCTGGGTGGCAACCCAAACAAATCAATCAGAAAATAAGTTGTATGGTCAGGCTGTAGGGAAAAATATTTTCATGGTTTTTATCATTTCTATGCTACATTTTCCAATTTGAGTGCACTTTGCTTAGCACTTACGTACATAATTAGACAGGATGCCCTCTTTCTTCTGGAGGGGTATAGATAACTGCTGTTTTTTAATGCATATTGAGAATGTGGTTACTAATTCTTAACTTGATTTTATTAACTTGTGAAATAGACCTGATAGTATTGTCAGTCTGAAAAGAGTTTTGTATTATTTGGGTATCAAGATAAAGTTTGAAAGAATTATGATGAGTTTGCAAATAACCTTTTCACAAAAGACACTGATTCTGATTTTGTCATGATCCTTCTGTTAGGTGCATCTCCTAACAGCTGTCACATTTTGGGTGACAATATCAGGGCACTGATGGATGTACACCTCTTATTTTTCCGGTGAACTGCTATGATGGTGGTTGGTTATCTGTGGCCTTTTTCTACTGAATGTGTGTGCATTGTTTTTCTTTCACTGGCTATGAATGGCTTGCTCATAGTATGTTTTGTACTTGATGAAAATACCATAGGTGTCTGATAAATATTCAGAAATGTATAGCTAAATCATAACCTAATCTACATAGATATTCTTTCTCAGAATCATCTATAGGAAAGCTCTGGCTGCTCAGGTGTTTCTTTCCCCACCAAAATTACTAACAAAATACAGTGATGGTCATGGCATAACTTTCAGTTATCTACCTCTTCAGCCTGAGGATCTACAGGTGACACACTTGCCAGTGATGCAAATTCCTTGGGCTTTCAAGTGCAGAGGGCTGCTACAGACTGCATGGATGGGCAAGAATCTGACATCTTTGGTTATCCTCGGTGGAGGGCTGGTGTTTTCAAAGCTGTTTTCCTGCTGCTGCAGCTTCTTTGGCTGTTTCTCCAGAAGATCTCATGTTCTGAACCCCAAGGTATTCTATGACAGAATGCAAAGGACATTGAGATGCTTAACAATATGGCTGAATTAAGATGAAGGCACTCTCTGCTTTTCCTCCATTTACACACAACAGTCTATACAACCTGGTATAGATGATTCACTGTGTAGGCTACAGAAGGGAGAAATGTGCAGAACAAGTAGTGAAAGCTCAAGAAATAACATTTTCCTAATTGCTTCAATCATCATTATCACAGTTCCAACCAGACCAGGGATTTCTGACCACACAAAACAGAACCAGGATTGGACTCAGCGGATCCCAAGCCCTTCAAATCCAGAAGTACTACTTCAGACAACCACAAGGATGACTGGTAATGGGTTATGCATATTTAAAGGGTTTTTTTCCCCCACTCAAAGCCGATGATGCTGCAAAGGTCAATCATCAGGACACAATGGGAAATTGAGTTGATATCTCATCACAAATTCTTAGTGAACTTTGGAGGGTACTCAATTCCACTTAGGAGTCCTTTATTAATTACACCATCTGGGCACGAGATATTTTATATTACTTCATTATAAAAATGAATATGTCCAAATGGTTTATGGTGCTGCCTTTGCCTTTGACTTTGGTGAAGTCACTCAAAATTATTGAGAGTAGATGCTCAGAGGTACTATTTAGGCACAGAATTGTTAGATAGCATGTGCTACAGTGGAAGAACAGAATCATTAAAGGTTCATTGATAAAAAGTCACAGTGTATTTAACCATCATCAAACAGATGTAGACAGAAGAGGCACCAGTGCTCATGGAGAAAACTGGACACAGGAACCACACCCTCCTCTCATTCACCATGAGCATCATGACGAAGAGGAAACCCAGCACTCTATAAGCACAAGTAAGAAGGATGGCAGTCCGCAGCTCTGGTTTTGATGAGTTAGTGAAGACATTCGCAGGAACCACACCCTCCTCTCATTCACCATGAGCATCATGACGAAGAGGAAACCCAGCACTCTACAAGCACAAGTAAGAAGGATGGCAGTCCGCAGCTCTGGTTTTGATGAGTTAGTGAAGACATTCCATCCAGAGAACAGGGAAGACATTGTTTAGACATTGGCCACATCTTCTGTTTCTACACAGTAATTTCTTTTATACTCATAGCCTAAAATGCTGCCAAATCTGCACATAATTGATAGAAATTGGGAAAAAAACTCTAATTTGTCAGGTTGCCCCAAAGGCCAAAATGTTTACAAAGTGGGTCTGAGATATAGTTTTTGAGTTAATGATTCCTAGAGGTTCTATCTGTGTGATTTGTGAGTGTTTATGGAAATGTATGAAGAGTGTGTTCTCTTGGTGCTTAAGAGTGGGATCTGGAAAGAAAGTTTGACACGTGAAATAATCTTTGGAGTTCTTATTTTCTATGAAGATCTTTGATTAATATGGGTTCTTTTTTGCATTCTGTTCCTCTCTGTGTTGTAGAAAGCCATCCTTGTACTCTTTGGAGGGAAGTCAGTAGTTCATGGGGTCTACATTTGAATTCTATACCTGTCCTTTTTCTGTTTTTAAACCCTAGGTAACTTGCAGAACGTTTTGATCTACTTGTTATTTTTACTTATGAGCAAACATCTTGAGTTTTCTAAAACAATCTCAAGTCTCACCCCTGGTCTATGATAATAGGAATCCCCCCCAAAAAGTAAGGAGTATGTGCTCCTGTTCCTTCATCTATCCTTCTGAGAGATGCCTATCTTATTTGGAATAAAATAAACTTTTATTTGCAATAACAGCTTTAGCATTTTTAAAACCATGGTTCAACCATAATTCTGACAGACTCGAATACTCCTAAAGAGAAAATGTAAGAAACAGCAATTTAGAAGCCAAAGGGGCTTGGAAACCCATGGTTCGAGAGATGTTTTCAGACAAGAAAAGAAAAGTTTTAGCCATTGAATAGCACATAGGTTAATAAGTCCTGGGCATGGTACTGAATATATCCAACAGGCCTACCTCCCATGCACACCCCAGTCGACTTGATAGATGCGTGAGGACTTACAGGCTGAATGAATAAATAAATCTTCTGGTAGAAAAAGGGAATATAGAGAAAACAGAATTTTCTTTGGACTAAGATTTTGTACCAGTCCACTTTGGGTCCTAACAGTATATTTTAGAAATTATTATGGAAAGTTTGTACATAAAAAGCAGAAAGCTACGTAAGAGGCTTGGAATTAATGAGCCTATTGTCAAAAGGTGGTGGTCGGGGGACATCATACTAGCTGTTGATGAAGGCTGTTGAAAAACCAGACTTAATGGAACTTGACAAAGAGAAAGCAGCAAGAACGACTGCAATTCTCTTATCAATACCTGGAAAACTTAAAGGGACTCTGGTGACCTCTGGGCTTTATCAAATGAACATTACAACTTCTAGAAGAGAATCAGCCTTCACGTATTACTATGGAAATCCTATATTCTGTTAACCCATTCCTATTTACACTAAAAACAACAGGAAGTTACGGGATACTAAAAGGATCATCATGTTTATACAAGTAGGGATGGAAGGAATGTATGTTGTGTGTGTGTGTGTGTGTGTATTTTTCTTTCTTTTTTTAAACTTTGAGTAAAGTGGCAGTCTGTGTTTGGGTCAATTTTTCCTTTTTTGTGATTACATTCAATGTTTTTTAAACTTCATTATTTGTCTGGGGGTAGTGATTTAGTCAGAGAGAGGTAAAACTTAAGATTTTGTCTTTTTTTTTTTTCTCCTTCTGGATAACCAGTTAACCCCAGAAATGGCCTGGCCAAAGTAAGGGTGAAATGATGACAATAAACTTTATTTTTTAAATGTCTTTGCTATTGTCAAATCACACATATTGTTTTCTAAGGTGATGAAATACAACCAGTTTTACAAGTTGCAAAAAATACTTTGGCTTGGCAAATTTATAGGCTCTCTCTCTCTCTCTCTCTCTCTCTCTCTCTTTTTTTTTTGATAAATTAGATATTTGCTATAGATAAAAATGTCAGTGGCTTTCTGGCTTTTCCTGAAGTCACCCTAATGAAATTTTATTCCATTCATTTTGTCCTTTTTAAACCAGTGGTTGAAATTTTAAGGCTATCACACACTGCTGTTGTTTATGTCTAGCCCCAAACTGGCTAGAATAATTTTTCTTCCACTGAATTAATTTTGTTAAAAAGTGGTTTTAGCAATTTTAGATGCCACGTGGCCATACCACGTAATGTGTCAGTGGAGTAGCATTCCAATCATCCCAACACCTTTCATGCTGGGCAAATCCACTGCTGGTGCATTTCCAGTGTGTGTACTATGGGTTACATGACCAGCATTCAAGTCCTCCTACTATGCTGATCTTGTCATAAATTGTTGTACAATATATTCTTTTGCCCCAAATCACTGGGGCAAAGAGATTGTTCCTTGAACAAATGGTTCTCTCAGACAGGATATGGGAGGCCATAGACTAGAGGAAATTAAGAATAATACTGGGAATTCATAGGCTATGGTGTAGTCCTAATTTTGCGCCAATCTGGCTATATGATTTTGAGCAAATCAAAACTTCTTTGGGCCTCAGTTTTCCCATCTGAAAAATGGAAGAATGTGCCATTTGATTTCTGATATCCCTTTCAGAATATCACTGGCCTATCTCCTTGCTGCCTTGATTTTCTGTTTTCTCTCCCTGAGTGTCTGTCCCCTTGAAGTTGAAAGATATGTAATGGCTGCTAGAAACTGGACAGTCATGGCTCACAACTGACATTCTTCTCACAGCCCGTGCAACTCCTACTAGTACAATGGAAGGAACAGCCACCCAGAAAGAACAGTGGTTTGGGAATGGAGGGCCTGGGGAGTATCCCCACACGCCAAGAGAAGACTCTCACTCAACAGCAGGGACGGCTGGTAATGGACGGTTTGGCAAGCACACTTGGGTGGACACTTTCTTTTGGGTGAAATGTTGGGCATGGAGGACACCGAACAAAAGGACACTGAAGGAATTGTCACAGGATGTTAGGTTCCTTAATAAATTATGCTGTAGGTAAACCAGAGCCAAACCTTAAATGCTCATAACAGATCACATGAACAGGAATAGATAGAAACACATAAAGGAAACACAGGCGTATGCCCTAAAGCATGTCACTTTCAGATCTAGTTTGGAGCATCTCCTAGTGAGACTGTAGCAGAGACTTTGCTTTTATAAAATACTTGCTTTTGATTTGTAAAGGAATGAACTCTACATCGTGGGTCCAGGCTTTACAATATGGTTCTATGAAACAGTGGGCTTGTAAGGAAGCATTTTATCAGAACGCCCATGTTTGAAGAGATAAAGCCACATTATGAAAAAAAAAATGACACCCGTTTGATGTCATTTGGCCTTTTGGTCATGTCTATATTGTTAGTTCTCTTTGAGAGTACAACGTTTTTTCTTAGATTTTAAAAAATGCACCTTCTCTATTCTTGCATTGTGAGATTGTGGAAATTGAACTCAATCCTTGTCATCATCTCTAAGTGATATCAGAAAAGTTGGCTCTGCAAAGCTCTTATGCATGATTATTTTGTCTGTGTGACATAAGTATTGAAATGCATCCCGCCTTGTGAAGAACGTGAATCCTGTATTTCATTTGGTACCAGTGAAAAATATTCCCATTTCCATTTGCAGTGCAGAATATAACACATAATGTCCTTCCAGTGCACAGCAACTTCTGAATGAATTCCTGACAAAGGAATGAATTCAGTGACTCCTCTATGGTGTGGTTAATTTCTACCCGTACTTCTCTGTTGGCTCAGAATGAAGCAAAGGCATATGCTACATTCTTATATGTCATTTATGCTATAAATCCTATTGTTAGAAGCAATGCTTCTAATGGATCCCATTCATGCTTTTGAGATGAATGGCGTCTACTTTCAAGTTTATCACATGGGAAGCTGTTACCTGATTCCTTCCATAGATCACTGCCAGCCTAATGTGCATTTTGCTGGGATGTGGTTGCCTCAGAAGGACATCATGAGCTTGGGCTCTTCTACTTCCCCCTTCAGGGGGCTGTGGCAGCATGGCATGGGTCAAGATTTACTCCTTTATCTTCCCTTGGTGTCTATAATTCATCCTCTATCCATTGCAGAAGTTGTTAATGCTTTGGTGTCCTTCAGTTCACATGCTGATTGCTAAGAAAATGAGCATAAATGAACCCAAACTTGCTAAAACATTCTGCTTTTATGCAACCTCCTTGACCTCTATACCAGGAACAAGGTTTCACTGTCTCATCTAGAGGATAAAGTCTTTAAAAAAAAAATCAGTGTGTCCCTGGCCAAATGTCAATTAACACTTTGACAATTGCTTGAACTGCATGGTCACAACAGCCTCAGCCCACAACAGCCATCCAAGTCAGAGAAGGACAACACACAGTCAAGAAGAGAGTTCCTGGTCTGATTTCTTCTACCCAATCTCACATCCAATGGGACGAGGTCATCAAACAGAAAGAATGGGTAATAGCCTCTGAGCGTTTTCATATATTAAATATAATGTTTTTGAAATCCACTAAGTGACTATTTTCTACCTTCTGAAGGAACTTGAAGTTCCTCCAAAAATTAGTTTTCTTGGTAGAAGTGATATGCACGTTCATCTGAATATGAAGTCCTGGGCTGAGCATGAAGAATTTGGCAGGAGGGTTAAAAAAGAATTAGACTTAGGCTGATAGGAGTGGAAGTCATTTCCTCCGAGGAAGGGGAATCAAGATTCCTTTTCCACTTACTTCTAAGTGCAAGGTTTTCAAAAGAGTAAGGTGATGGATTTAGTGACTATTTCCATTGTAAAACCAAAGATATAACTTGTCTTTGGGAGAGAAATCTGAGGGGTCTGAAATTGGTGAGTAGTTATTCCGAACAGGTGACTAAAAGGTTCAGAACATGGGGCTGGCAGTTAGCTCAGTTGGTTAGAGCACGGCCTTATAACACCAAGATCATAGGCTCAGATCCTCCTACCAACCAGCTGCCAAAAAAAAAGGTCCGGAAATTGCATCATGTCCTTCCAATGCATGGCAATTTTATTATTTACTCTTGCCACATTTAGACAGTACCTAGTGATTTAGGATGTGGGCCACTCTGACCAATTTTTAAATTTCAAAGGAATTTTCCTGTATCATAACAGTTGACAGCTTACCTGCGTATTTGCAAGAATTGGTAGCAGGAGGTGCCTCTCTTTTCTCAGTCCTACTAATAAGTTAAAGAATCTATATTCCTTACAATACCCATGAATATGAGGGTATTTCAAAAAGTTCATGGAAAAATAGAATTAAAAGACAGTATAAATCTTTCCATGAACTGTTTGAAGCCCTCTTATAAAGTTACTTAAGTTGTCTTTCTTTATTTAAGAAGATGTTCTCATCACAGAAATGTAACTTTCCAAAAAGGGTGATAAATTATAATAGCCAACATAGGGGTGTGACTTTTCAGTCATGGAATTTTGCATGTTTATCTGGATCCAAATTGCCAAGGATATGCATAACACAACCCTATTGAAATGAGCTCTAAGAACACAATGACTATGTCTCTTGGTATTGAATAAGTACAAAGTTGCCTCCAAAATGAAAACAACAGTTTTTATAGTTTCATTTCCTTAGAACAGCTAGCTATGCCTTACCCAAACGTTAGTGATCAGATATCCCTTAAACTACAATGTGCACTAAATATCTGCTAATGTGCAAGGTATTGCGGGGATACAAAGATGTGCAATTCATGGTCCATGCTCTTAAGGAACTTAGAACTTAGCTGGCCAAAGAAAACATTTAGCATCAAAATATTTCTAACAACGTGAGGCAGTAAGTAATAGACGTGAAATTAATGTTGTGAATAATAAACACTAAAGAAATTCAGAGTATCATCTCCAACTCCGGAGATTGTCAAAGAAAAGCAGATTGAATCTGGTTTTTGAAAAATGAAAAAAAAAAAAAAACCTGCGTAGTCAGAGAAAGGAAGTGGGGGGAGATTTTTCTAGGAAGGATTCTCATGTAAGGAGAGACATAAAGGAAAAAAAAGCAAAGAATGAATATGTCAGAGTGAGTGCATTCGTTTGTCATAAAGGCAGATGAGTTTGAATGGCTAAGTTGGGACCATTACATTGAGTGACTGAAGTGCCAAATGCAGACCCAGCACATGTGTTTATGCATATGGCTGCTGGGGGCTCTGGTGACATCCATGGGGGAAACTAAGCAGATAAAAGAACTTGAGAATCAGTATTAAGTCTCCATCCTCATGAAGAGAAAGAGATTCCATTAAACTGATGAACATGTCAAGGACAATTGTCTTCAATTCTATAGTGATGCCTCTGGAAGGATAGTACTTATGAAAGGGAAGGTGAACAAAAGTGTCTAGAGCCCATTAACAGGCAAGACTTTTTCTAGAATATCCACTTGGGGTTTTGATTTGGGTTAGCTGGCCTTTTCTCTTTTTTGAAATCTAATATACAGAGTCAGACACATTTTTACCTATAAAGGTCTTGATCCTCTTTTCTTTTAGCATGCATAGGCTGCAGTGCAGATGTGGGTGCCCAACGTTCTAGGGCTTTCCTTTGGTACCATTTGGAACCAGAGGCAGTGGTGCGGGTAGACTTTGACTGAATTGGAGAGCCAGCGATATTGATGGTGTTTGTGGATTGTTTGGCCCCTGTTTTACTCAGGACTTGTTATTTCAGCGGAATAAATTTGTGATAACTATGAAAGACAGCATTTATAAATATTCCAGTGAAATTTCTGCACCGCTTAGCATTGTGCACATTAAATTAAAAAGATACCTCACACCTGCGTGTATGGGAAGAATGACTCAGTGACATCCACTGCTTCTTATTTCTTACCCCTGTGTACATCCTGTGGCCTCCACCTAAGTAGCATTGGATGATGATTTTACGTTTTTATTTACACATTTGCTTCGCGAAGCAAAAAAGTACTAAGTGAGGGAAGAGGGCTATAAAAAAAAAGTTATTTTGCCTGGTAAGGGGGAGGTGACAAAATGGTGTAGTTGGTCTTTTCTCCATGTGTTGGATGGCATGTGACTATAAGAATGACGCTGTGTATGGAATGAAACAAGTCACACATGGGTTATGTTTCTGTCTCTGCAAGGTTTGGGAATCCCATCATGTGCTTGTGTAAAGAACTTCCAGACTCAGCAAAACTAAACAAAAATTATAGCTTTCATACAACTCAGACTTTAAATGAAAGCCAGTTATTTCTTTTGAAGAAACAATAATCTATCCCAATTCTGGAGACATGAATCTGTATGTGCTTTCTTTCCTTTTATCCAGGTTTGAATATAAAAATAACTTAGCAGTAGACCATAAACCACCCTCAGGTAGTGGTTTAGGAAATTAAGCAATAACACTGATTTAATTCCTTCAGATATGGACTCCAGTCATAGTACAACGCTCCAGTCCACTGCAGATCCAAACGCAGGTTTGGTGGAAGACTTGGACAGGACAGGACCTCTTTCAATGACAACTCGTAAGGATAACAGCACTCAGCACCTTTATTGTCCTGTCTTCCTGCTTCAGCTCTTTCTTACATTGACCAAGGTGTAGAGCCTGGTGGTGGAATGGTACATTTAGTGCTAGATGGCTCAGCTCAACCCAGGGTGTAAAACTATCTTTATTATCTGTATTTCTTGTGGGGTTCTTTAAACCTGATATTGTCTTCATTCTTGGTGCCTTCCAGATTCAGTGACTTTGTGTTTTAAAGAAAAGAGGTGTGGGTCTCCATTCAACTCAATTTTCAGACCACAGCTACTCCTCAAAACCACAGCTACTCATAGGACAGTGGTTTCTTTATGTTTTAACTGATCATCTCCTCTTGATTCCTGTCTTTCCTTCAGTCAAACCAAAAGATGGGTAGGATTGCTTTCATGGTTGTGGAGAAGCGATTTGGGGGTCACATAATCATAGAGAGTAGGGAGATCACATCAGCCCACAGAGGAAGGGCAAGGTATGTTGTTGATAGTTGACAAAGGTGGCAGGATCCCTGGAGCAAAAAAAAAAAAAGAAAGAAACATTTGCTAACATCCCTATCTCTAAACCTCTGATAAGAAGCAACGTTAAACTTCTAGTAGCCCTAATTTCCACTATATGTGCAGGGATATCCTAGAGATTAGCCTAAAGTCATTCATAATTTCTTGGCAGAATATGAAACAAATCCTGAATTAAGAAGGCCTTATTTCACTGCTTGCTACACATAATGAGCAGAGTCCTTCTTAGGAGCACTGTCAGCAAAGAAAGAAATCAGCAAGCGGGTGCTGATTGTCAGTAATGCAAATAGCAGTGTTAAGCATCAAAGGTGATGTGAATAAGCCTGCGATTGGTCCCTGCCCTGCCAATGAGGGACTTGTATTTCCATTTTATGTCACTGCTGGCTTATGTTCTCACATTGTGTTTGGGATTTGGAAAATGTTTCTCTCCTGGTTGTAATATTTATTTGGCAGTGGACATGGGTTATTTTGTGCTTTATGGCGTGCTTGTACCTGCAACTCAAAGATCGATAACTTTCTTAGGAGAACACAAAAGAAATGAACTCAAAACAGTCAAAATGATTTCAGATATGGGCAATGGTTCAACCCCAAATTGATATATGTCACTGAGGGCCCTGTGATTGTCCAGGCAAGCGTTTCCTTGGTGCAGTGATGAGAATCCCTATCCACAGATGAGATCGAAAACCTAATAATAGAGTAAAATGGTAACTTTAATTTCACGGTCTTTAGAAGTATTTCCTTGTATAAATTTGGTCTGAGTTACTTAAGCGGGTTATTTCAGATGGGCTTCTTCCTCTTTTGTGTTTATAGTTATACTCCCTGATCTCACGGTGTTTATTTTCCCTACAGTCTCGATTCTTGACCCACAGTTCGGTGCTCTTGATTGTTGATAAGAACACTGGGATTCAAACATTCCTCTTTTCACATCTCTATGTTCTCTGGTTTTCCTGAGTGACAGGAAGCAATGCTTCCTCTGGACCAGCATGATCCAGGCAAGGCATACTTTTGGTTCAGGCTTACCTTGCCACTTCACCTTTGTTGATTATACCAAGAAACAAAGGGTCCTAGGAGCCAACTAGGGGCAAAACAGAATTCTTCCATATATTTCTATCAATCAGAGGAGAATGGTCTACACACGCCTCAGTTTCCTATGCACCTACCCATCTGACACTACTGCAGCTAGACCCTCCCTGTCAGCAGATAACAGAGGATTTGTGTTATAGCTCCAAATTAACACTGAATTCATCCCTCATTGAAACAGAGCACAGTCGTTCTCAGAGCTTCTCTCCATCCCATGGAGGCTTGGAAGAAGATAAAGACCATCTAACAACTTCTACTCCAACATCTAGCAGTAAGGATTATAAAGCCCAGTTGGCTTCCGCTGTTGATAAAAACCAATAAATTGTGGGTGCTTTGGCAGTGTCTTTGGTGGAGGTACATCGATTGGCTGCTGTTATGCTGTTACTTTTGATCGAAAGGTGCGTCTGGTGATGGTTCTCTGGTTCTTCTGCTTTGTAGACCTCTTAGAAGCCATTGCAAATGAAGTGCAAATTATATTTCTTAATCTTAAAGGTCAGGTTTCTTAAACTCTAGAATAAGTGTCTTGGCTTAAAAATAATGGATTGCTTATGTGTGATTTATAATTGATGTAAAAGTCTGATTATGTCACTTTATATATTCCTTGCATTAATGATATTATTTTGCCATTTACCCTCTGGACCATAACTCTGTGTTGCTGGTAACTAAGAAGCAGTGCCCTTCTGACAAAGGAAAGAATAATTACATTAGTAGTTTCAGGTCTCTGAAACCTTGCATTTGCTATTCCAATTGCTGGCAGCATGATTTTACCTTTCAATCCAATGGTGTGTCTCCTCCACTTCATCAAAAGTGAATACGATTAAGAAACAGTTTAAGATTATGTAATACCTGAGTTGACTTCAAAGTCACAGTTGTAGCAGCATAAGCCTTACCTTAATAAGCCAGGCAGATATTACAACAAATGCCTCTTCTGGGTATTAGCATCACCAAAATCTCTTCTGTTGAGTGATGTTCAGGTGGTGTCTATTGCAAAATATTGATTCTGTTCAATAGTGTGACAAAATTCATCATCTTTTGCTCCATGTTTATGCATAACAAGTGGAAAGCTTTTGTAGCCATTGCACATTCTGAAGATAAGCACGTGGTGGGTGGTGGACTTACAAATGTGGGTCCATCACCGATTACACCTCCACACAGACGGGAATGATGGCAGAGGTGGAAAACTTTGGGAAGACTCTACTTTACTAGAAGGTTATACCCCTCATTACCCAGACACAAAGGAAAACAGGACCCTCATGCCAGTGACTCCTGCTAAGACTGGGTCCTTTGAAGTTACTGAAGTTACTGTTGCTGAAGATTCCAACTCTAATGTTGATCGTTCCTTATCAGGTAATTTGGGCATTTGTCATTTGGTTTGCTTTCTCTACGGAGAGAAATAGCATACAGTATGAAGGTACTTTGAAAAATTAGTGGAAAAATTGAATTGAAAGACAATATGAGCTACAAGCCCTTCCATGAACTTTTTGAAGACTCGGTGTATACTCTATATTACAGGGGACATTTTCTGTGTAGGCTAGGATTAGATGAGTTTGTGATAGCTTTCAGAACTGGTCATCAATTCTAGTGCAAGTAAACTTGGATTTATTGTAGATAAAATAATACTTTCATTTAACAGCACACTTTCCACTTATTTTTGTGACTTGGCTGTTATGGTGGAATTTCTTTCTCTGTCTCGTTACTGATCTTGTGATATATCAAGTTGAACCATATGAAATTGATGTTTTTCTGGGTCAAAAGAGTTGAATATTAGCAATTTTATTTGATTCAACTAATCTACGCTGCCTGTTTAGTAAGGTTTTATCCAACATGTGACTATTTCTATATACTAGTATCTTTGCTTTGAATTTATTATCTTTTCTTGGTGATGGGTTGATCAGTTTTACTTTTGGTGATGGGCTGGTTCTGGTTATGAGGTGCACTTAAAACTTCATGGTTTATCTGCTATTAAGGGATAGCGACCCTTTCTCTTATTGTAGTGGCAAAGAGACTGAAGATGATTTATTCAATTAAGCTTGACATGAACCCAGAATGAGACTTTTTTTCTCAAATAAGTCATCTGTACTTCTTTTCTTTGTTTCTTTACTTGCATTAAGAAACTAACACTGAATAAAGGGGAATTGGAAAATGCCTACTTTGGCTAAGAAACTAAAAAAGGATTCTCTCTTCATAGTATCAGCTATTTTAGTACTTAATCACTAAGTCATATTAAAGATGAGTGACTTTAAATTCTATAATTTTTGTAGCAGAGACCCTACCTCCCCTCCCACCCCCACCCCCCAAAAAAGAAGAAGAAAAGATATCTTATGAGAACCCAGTATATAAAACAGATGAGTGCTGTGATGCTCTGATTGATGTGAAGACAGAAAATCCAGAATGCCACATGCTCGGTTTCTTTCCTCTGGGCTGCCCACCCCAGAGCTTCAAGGGAAACAGTTTCAGAAAATATGGACCTCAGCGATATTGGCAATGCAAAGCCCCTTACACTCCTTAGTTCTTGATTCAGCATAGTTCTGTTCTCACTTACAAAAAATTCCAAGTTCCTTTGTCAGTGTTCCTCTGGAGGAATGAATCGTAGAGTGCTGCCTGGTTTCTCTTGGCAACATAAGGCCTGTTGTGCAAGCTAACGGATTTAAATTTTAAATGGCAATTTCAATAGTTGCAGAGTATCCTAGAAGGCTTACATGGCTTAATTGTTAGTAATAAAATACTTTCTACAAAATTGGCATTCACATACACTGATTCCTTGTACATTCCATGGTGGTATGGATGGATTTTCCATGGTTCTCCATGGATTAAATGGTTAGTAAACAATTCTATTCTCATTCTTGGTTTTCTTCCAAAAAGTTTCATTTCTGTTCATACATTCTTCTCAGGCTTTATGCTTAATATTAAGATTAAACATTTAGAATTGTGGTGGTGGTGATGGCGACGGTGATGGGGTTGGTGGTGGTGATGGTAATTCTGGTGTTAGGAATGTCGGTGTGGCATTTCAGCAAATGCTGTTTTCTTTTATTCTAACCATCAGCCAAGGAACAAAACAGTCTCTTCAGTATGATTTCATGACTGATTACAGGTCAACCACCTCCACCTTCTCTAATCAAGGTGATGATCAGGTTCCTGTGTACTCCTTATAGGAATCTTCATAATAGATGACTATAACATTTTATGAAACCCTTGTCCTCTGATTTTTGAAAATTATTTTTTATTCTTTATTTATTTTTGGTGTGTGTGATTAAAAAAAAAAAGATTCCAGTATACTTTAGGAAAATGGGAGAGGGAGGGTGGGAAGAAGAGAGGGGAGTTTGCATATTCTGAATCCAAGATTTGACTTGTGGGTTTAGATTTTAGCAATTCATGAGCTTGTCTCAATTTAAAGCCTTTTGGTGATGGATATTTGAGAAAACAGGATTACATTAACTATTGGTGTTGAAAATACAGACTAACTTTGGAAACATATTATTTTAAATTGTTTCTAATACTCAGGTACACATTAGTCCCACGTTAGTTATCATCTTGCCATTTCTTCTTTCATTTATTTTCAAACTCTCTTCTCTATGAATCTTTACGTTATTCAATCTCAAGATCCTTTATTGCAGACCAATTTCCTGCCTCAGAGAAATCTCTGTAAATGTCTCGTGCCCTGAGCCAGAGTATAGCCATGTCCAGTAACCACATTCATCATACTACAATTCATATTGTCCTTATTTAAAATATAGTGTCCAGTACCAGCCTTAGACCTGCAAAGACATCATCATATTTTTGTTAAAATGTTCCTCTCCACAGTTTTTGGATTTCTATAAAAACCACATTTCCTATGGTCATCCTTCATTGCATGTGCCACTCCAGGTTCCTTAATTTTGATTAAAGCTCCAGCCCTCTCATCAGTGAATTAGCAAGGAGCAGTAATTAACATTGTGGACTCATTCAAGGCTCTTTTGTCATTATTTTTGGTTACCTTTACAAGACTCAACTCATAAATTGTATGAAAAAGCACACATAGGGAAATGCAGATGGCAGTGTAAGTGGAAACACATAGGACTGACCTTCCCTGATTGCTCATTACAGGAGACCATAACCGAAAGGACTACCTTGACCCCAGCAGGGGGTTCCATCCCACTCGTGAATCAGAATCACCTGGTGAGTTTGGAACTGCTTTAGTCAGTTCCTCATGTAATCGTTGAACCTGATGATTATTAATGAAGTATGAGCCAGAGTTTGTAGAGAAGAGGTTCTCAATCTCTCTTAGTATGCATCACAATCACAGGGAAGGCTTATTAAATCACATTGCTGGGCCCCACCCTTAAAGTTTCCAATTCAGTAGGTCTGGGGTGAAGCCTGAGCATTTGTATTCCTTGTAAGTTCCTTGGTAATGCTGATTCTGCTGGGACAGGGATTACACTGAGAACTACTGCTGTGGAGAAAAGTCTTCCATCTGAAAGGATCAGGAAGAATTCAAGCAAGGTCCCAATCAAACATGGCTCTGTGCCAGCATGATTAAGAGCATGAGTTTTGGAGTAAGAACGGCCTGCGTTTGATCCCAGCTCCTCCACATATTAACTAAGCAAGATGCTTAAAGGCTCTGAGATTCAATTTCCTAACTAATAAACTTGGGATAATAATTGTCACAGGGCACTGTTTTAAAAACTAAATGATGGAAGACACATTTAGCATAATCCCCGATGCATGATACAATAGCTGGCATTTATTGAGGATGTGCTGCATGCCAGCAACTCTGTTCTCAACGTGTTACCTGTATCAGGTTAAACTGTATGAAACTACCATTTCTGTAGGTCAAGAGCAGTAAATACCAATGAATACATACAGTTCATCTAATATTAACTGATTTAATCATACTACAAACCCTGTGATGTGTGGTAAGTGCTATTATTATTCCCATATTACAGATGAGGAAACTGAGGCTCAGAAAGGGTAAGTAACTTGGCCAAGTTGATGCAACCAGTGAGTTATGGTGCTGGGCTTCATGCCCAGGGGTCTCATGTTGCCTCTCATAAGCACAGACTGGAGAAAGCATTTCATAATGACCATAGTTACTGCCAGGCATGCATTATTAAATAGATTCTTATTTGCAGTGACTCAGATCACACCCCTGGAACACATAACTGCAGGCAGCAAAAGTCTAACAGGAGGCAGGTTTACCTGTAATCTCTAGTGCTGGGGCTGCTAAAAAGTTCTGCCAGTGCTGCCTTCCTGTGGCCTCCCTGAGCATCACAGATCCAGGTGACCCCATGCAGACCAGTTTACCCATATAAATTATTGTTTTCCACTTCATCCTCAAATTAGGGTGAGGGTCGTCTCTAGGTAAATGTTGACACATTTAAAGCAAATATGAAGATGGATATTTACATGGTGGCTTTAATAATAACCCTTTATGTAGGAGCACTGGGAGGTACGGGACTCAGAAATGCCTCTGAGATAGAAGTCTGGTGCTCACTGGGGACCTTGGGCAGGACACGTAAACTTTCCCAGCCTTGGTTTCCTTATTAGTAAAAAGAAGATCGGATCACCTACCTCGGTTACCTCCTAGAGTTCTTGTCAGGAACACAAGGTATCAGGGATGCCAAAGTATTTTGGAAACAGTAGGGAGTTATTATTAAAAGGCATACTTTATAAACAAAGAGAACCCAGTTACTCCAAGTGTGGTCTCTGGACCAGCATCATCTAGGCATCACCTAGGAGCTGGTCGGAAATGCAGAATCTCAGGCCAACCCAGACCTAATGAATCAGGATCTGCATTTTAACCAAACCTCCCATGCCTCACCCTCCAGGTTGTTTGTATGCACGTTAAAGCTTGAGAAACTCTGTCCAAGACTGCTTTTCTCACAGTTGGAGTCAGTTGAATGATCTCTGTTCACATATCTCAGATTGTATCCCCTCTCCCAACTGGGGTGTCCAGAACCCCTCTTTGTAGAACTTGCTCTTGTGGCCAGTCCTACCATGACCGGATGTGTGCACTTCCGGTGCACCAGGCGAGGCCACTGTCTTCTCCATCCTCTTTGGCTTTTGCTTGAAATGAGAATCGGGGGCGGGAGCGGGTCTTTTGTTTGGCTCCTGTGCAGTTGTCTATTTTTCAAATGGGAGGTTTCATCTTGTACACACACCCAGATGTTTCCTTGCTGGGAGCACTTTTTGGAAAATCAAAATAAAGAGATTACGATCCATTAATAGTCTATCTTTCAAATATCAAAGGCTACTGTGAGTCAGAAAAAAGACCAGTGAGAGTGACTATGCCTCTTAGGTGGTTTTCAAGGCCATAGATCTTCATGGCCAATATCCCATGACTTGTGTAGGTGAAAACCTACCAACAACCAGGAACACTGAAAGGTAGTACCTTGGGCTCTTCTGAGGTTTGTGATGTAAAAGGCCACTGTCAAATGGGATGCGGTATGTTGAAAGGGCCAGAAATCTGGTAAGAACTTGTTTATCTCCCTTTCGAGTTTTAAGAAAAACATCAAATTGTATGAACAGGAGCCATTCTACCCAAAACAGCCATTGTAATCAAGATTTCAGCAGTGTCCTCTGTACACAGTCTAAAGTTTGACTCTGAGGAAAGCTTTTCGTGTAAAGCCCAGCCATCATCGCCCATTGATTAGCAAGACCTCCCTTGGGTTTTTTCCTCCCCTTGAAGGCCTTCAGGATTCTATAGTTCAAGGTCCCATTTGGTATGAAAAAAAGTCCATTTTAGTGGGACATTTTCAAATTTTGTTTTGAAGCAATGGAAGAAGCATTTTTAAAAAAATCCATGAAGCTTTAATTTAGGTGAATCTCTTCACAAGATAGCTCAGAGGTTTCTTTAGAAACGTGCTGTCTCCCTCGTTTCAATGAGAGTCCTGTTCTGACTTGTGGATTCTCTGTGTTGCAATGCTTCCTTCCAGTTTGAGGGTTTTTGTTTATTTCCTTACTTTGTTTTTTACCAGTAGAAACTGTCCCTTCTTTTAACAAGGTGTGTTTCAGTAATATATCTGCAGGGACTCTATTAGAGTGGTTTTTCATAGGCAGAAAGGGTCATTGCCCCCAATCCCTTATTTTTTAATGTTTATGTTGGCTTCTATGATAACATTGGGTGGGATTTTTAGATTCGTTTTGGACTTTCTGGGGCATATGAACCCCCTAGGGATCTTGTAAAAAATAAAGATTTTGAAGGTGTGAGGCCTGAGATTTCTGCATTCCTAGCCAGCTCCCAAGGGATGCCTGTGTTACTGGTCCAGAGACCACACTTTGTACTCAAGGTCCTTAATTAAAAGTAGAAAATTATTATTATTATTATTATTATTATTATTATTATTATTATTATTGGTGTGTAGTCAGTGTGGGGATCCAAACCCTTGACCAAAAAAAAAAAAAAAAACACCCACACTCCGGAGTAATAGCAGAAACATCTGATTTACGATAATAGGGGAAGACTTGATCACACCTGTTTCAGTACTAGACAGATCATCTAGGCAGCAAACCAACAGATGAGCAGTTAATCTGTCAGATGGAGAGAACAAATCTATGGTTATTAGAAGGGGGAGAGAAAGAGGGGATTGGACAAGGGGCATAAAGAATAAGTATGATTTGTAACAACAAATATGCTGATAAAAATATTTAAAAATTAAAAAAATAAAAATGGAAAATAATTATATGCTACTATCATTAATGTGTACTTTAAGCTTTGTAAAATTACAAGAAAGTGGATTCTATTATTATCCCCATTTTATGGGTGAGAAAGTGGAGACCTGGAGAGGGTGGCTGGACCCCCACGCATAGCTAGCAAGAAACAGAGACAAGACTCAACTCCAGGGCTGTCCAGCTCCAGATCGTGAGGTCTTAAATACTGCACAACTCTGCTGCTGAGAATTCTTACATTCCCTGGTATGAAATAACACTTCCAAACCTTAGCCTTAATCAAATCAAATTTTTCAGGGGGATATTTTTTGTGTAACACTTTATACACATTCTGTCTTGCATCTATAAGTAGCTTCTCAGCAATGCTGAATGTGAATGGTGGCCCTGTGTCTGCTCTGCGAGGAACTTGGGGTCATGCATTCCACACTTTGGTTGAGAGATGTTGTTTTTCTTCCATAGGACACTCAAGTGGGAGCCAAGAAGGTGGAGCACACACAACCTCTGGCCCTATCAGGAAACCCCAAATTCCAGGTGAGTTTCACACTGTGAAGCAGAAGGAGATACTTAAAGCAGGTATCTCAGAATGTCCCAAGAAGCAAGAAGAGACCCATTCAAAAGCACATTGTGCTAAATGCTCAACCTTCGAAACTGATTGCTCCTCTTTGCAAGTTAAAGGGTGAATGAGAGTACTACAGCCTCTTGCTAGGAGAGGATGGAACACTGTTTTCTTTCTGGATCCCATAGATGGGGTGAGCTCATACTGAGACCTGTTCTTGGCCTGTCCCAAAGAAGTGTTGTGTTTCTAAAGCTCCCTTCCCAAATGAGTGAGCACCCAGGGACTCCATACCAGTCCTTCCTATACCAGTCCAGTCTCCAGTTTATTTCTGGGGTCAGGGGTGAAGGGTGTGATATTCCTCTCACATTGCAGATGGGGGGAGATACAAGAATCATTTGTGTTGGGTGGAATAAAAACATTCTTCTGGTTCCCAAACTACCTTTTCTCCAGGGACAGTCTTTACTGATCCGGACAGCAGAAACTTTCAGAAAATGTTATAGGTGTAGAGAGGGGGCTGGGAGCCCTGGCTCTCCTGAGCAGCAAGATTTAAGGCATTTGATGCAAGTGTATTATCTAGCTTGGGCTTGAAATTGAGCATTTGTGAAGGGGGATGACAAAAAGGAAGGGTTTTTCTAGGGTTGTAAATTACCCTTTCTCTTCTCCCCTCCTGAGAGGTCTCCAAACTGAGCCTCTCTTGGGGAAAGGGAAGAATGTGGTGTGTGCCTCGCTCCTTTGCCTCGACTTGCCTGAGCACACCTGAAGGGAGAGCACATGGAGAGAGGGGGTAGGCTACAGGCAGAAGGGGGAGGCAGGAGGAGGAGAGGCAATTAACTGTCATCAGGCAGCAGGATTCTTTCCAGCTCTTGTGAGAGTGAATGTGGGACGTCTCCGGGGCTGGAGACCATGGCTGGGGTTGGGGAGGAGGAAGAGCAGAAATGTACCCTCCTGTCAGCCTCCCCGCTGAGCCCGGCTGACTGTACCTCCCTCCCCAGACACATCTAAACCATGTAGAGGTGAGGCAGAGGTAGTGCCGAGTAGGGAATAGCAGTAAAACCAAGACTTGCAGAGAAATGGACGAGTGACTTTCCATCTTTCTTCTCTCTTAAGCCCTGCTTTATTGCACAAGATACACAACCCACTTTGCAACTGAATTGATTCATGTTGTCAAGACATATTTTCATCCTATTAAAGACTGACTTTAAACCACATGGATAATAATTTATTAGTCCACAAGTGACACCTAATTATTGAAGACAATTTAGAAAATACAACAAACAAAAGCATGAAAACATGAATCATTTTTTATTATCTATCTCACCATCCAGAAATACCAGGGTTACCATTTTAATATGTGTCCTTCCTGTCATTTTTCACTGTAATGTATATACAAGAATGTGATTATACCAGATGTTTAGCAAACATTCCCTACGGGTTGACCACAGCTTTCCAAGTCATTAAATATTTTCCCTCTGTATTGTAATATGTAATACAATGGATGTCCCCTAATTTATTTAACCAATTCCTTTCCGTTGGATGCTAGGTTGTTTCCAACTTTTACTATTATAAATAACATAGTAATGAACATCTTTACACTTAATTCTGAGGTCCTACGGATTCTGGAAGTGTGACTGCTGGATCAAAAGCATGAATATTTTGAAGGCTATTGCCAAGTGTTGCCAATGACTGTGCCCAAGTTCTCCATCCCTCCACCCTCCACCGGAGTGTCCTTTGCCCCACACACTAGAATAGGCCTCCATTTTTGTTTTAATAAAATGTAGGGTGGATGCTTTTATATAGGAAAAGATTGTTCCTTTCAAAAGAAGCATAAATTTCCTTTAATCTATTTAATAATATTGCACCGAAGGCATCTACAAGTTTCAACAAGTCATTCTACACTTTTTTGGAAACATGATTCTCCTGGAGGGGCTTGAAAATCCTGACTGATAACAAAAGGTTAAAACAAGAAGCCTGCTGGTCAAACACCTGTAGCAAAGTTGCTCTTCCAGAATTATCTGCCTATTGGCTGGACCTTTTGGACCGACCCCCTGCAGTACTGACTGTGGTTCTCATTTGGACCAGGTCAATTTATAAAGTGCATTTTTGTTTGCACAAACCATATTTCTAAAGCTCACACATGTCTTTTGGTTTACTCTATCCAGAATGGCTGATCATCTTGGCTTCCCTCTTGGCCTTGGCTTTGATTCTTGCAGTTTGCATCGCTGTCAATAGTCGGAGAAGGTAAGGGGATGCCCCACGGGGCCTTCAACTTTGAAAGGGCATCATTTAAACTTAGGCTTTATATCCTTGCTGCTCAGAGTGTAGCCCCTGGAACCAGCAGCCTTGGCACCCTGGGAGCTTGTTAGAAGTGCAGAATCTCAGACCCTATCCAGAACCTCCTGTATCAGACTCTACATTCTAACAAGCTCCCAGGGATTCGTGTGCATGGCACAGTTTAAGAAACCCTCTCTGTCTCATTCTTTAAAGAAAGGAGACACCTGTGATTATTTATAACACCACTTTTAGATAGTGGTTGGATCTTTTGTGGTTCTTAATTTTTTCATGGTTACACCCCCTGAGGCCTCTATTTGATGAACGTTATGAAATATCTCACTAGGAAGGCATATAGAAGTATATACTCATTCGTTGATTCATTGAACAAGTATTTGTTAAGTGCATTCACAGCACATAAAATGTTGTGTAAAAAAATTCAGGGATCAGTTGTCCCCTATAGCCTATCCGAGGCCCATGGAACCTGTAAGAATTCTTACCCAAAGCAGGCATTATTACTTTTGGGTTTTTCTTTGCTGTTTGTAGTGATGTTACATTCTATTTTCTGGAAGCTGCAGTTGAAAGGATTCAGGTGATAGTTTAGGAAGAGCTTCCTAACAGTGAGGTCTATGAAACAATGCAGAGTTTCTCCTAAGAAAGTCCAAATGAAGACAGTCACCTCCCTGGAACTGGCATGTGGAGAGTTTCCATGTCCTTAAAGGTCTCTCTCTCTCTCTCTTCCTACCTCAAACAAGGCCTATCATTTTGGAAGTAGTTTACATGATCCATATACCAGGTTGAGCCATGACCAGGCTTTAGAAGTAACATAAAATGAAGTGAAGGAAAACAGTAATTCTAGCAACAGAAGAAATGACCTCTAACAGGGGCACTCCAAAAATATAAGTTTAAGTTTCCTACCCAAGATGCTTTAAAGATGCATGATTTTTCTCCAAGTACTTGTATAATAACGTTAAATCTTTTGTAAATGTCCTTTGAGATTGCTTCTTATAAGGTTAAAGAATCTTATTTCCAAGGAGGGCCACATTTGTTGTGTCCCTCAGTTTGGGAGAAGGCCTGGAGAGAATTATAGAATCTTTCTTGTTGACTCTGGAAAGCAACAAACGGCTAATTCCAGTGTCGTGCACAGCTCAGGCAGTGTCTCTAGTGATCTGAGGAAATCAAATAGTGCTGTTTAAGGCTGGTACAATTTAATAAAAGTGCTATGTCAAAGTTAAATAACTGTGTTGCTACCTAAACCTTTGAGAGCATAAAAAATGAGTCATGATAGCTGATTGTATAAGGAACAAAAACAAGAGGAAAAAAAATCTAAAACACCTACTAAAGGGCTCCTATGCCTAAATGGAAAGTGATTTTTTGTTTTTAGTTGAATTTAAATAATGCGACTTGGGGGAGCCTTACAAAGAGTCTTTATCTGATTGTATAAGGAACAAAAACAAGAGGAAAAAAAATCTAAAACACCTACTAAAGGGCTCCTATGCCTAAATGGAAAGTGATTTTTTGTTTTTAGTTGAATTTAAATAATGCGACTTGGGGGAGCCTTACAAAGAGTCTTTATACTTCCCTCAGCTTCCTTGTTTCCCCTTGGATTATTTTTGCTCAATTAAATATGAATTTCCTATTGTTTGACATCAGCCTTTTTGTTCCAGGCACTAGAATGCACCACTTTGCTCACATATACAGTCCATAAGCTTTGCACATGTCACCATAGAAACATTGGCCCCGAATGCTGTCGATGTGGGAGAGACCTCAGAGAAGCATCTCAGCTGTCCCCAGGAGCAGCTGGAGTCCATGTACTGTAGCTGCTTAGCTCCCACATCATCCCCTGTCTTGTCAGCAGCAGAGAAGGGGCCTCATTTCAGGCCCCCCCATCTCCCTCGCAAGACCAGCAGTCACCCTAGCAACAGGCAAACAGGGACACACAGGATCTGGCACAGCGAGTATCTCACCGGGAAAGTAGCTGCTTAGATGCCATAAATTACCATGTCCTGATTTGATAATTGAAAACAGATTTGCCACGCAGCTAAAGGGTGGTTAGCAGCTGCACAGGCCCCTTAATGTACACTGTGTTCCTAAGGCTCCTGGCCCATTTTTAATCCTCTTAAAAGGCTGGTGCCTTTCTGCCTTGAGTGTTATGTTTAAGAGAGATACAGAATCCTATTTTCATCCAAGAAAATTGGCTGAAGATGGGCTGATTCATTTCTCAGCAAAATCTTTCGAGTGGCCCCTGTGATGATCAGCCCTGGTGAGGAGAAGAGAAGATAAAAAATGAAAAGAGAACGATCCTTTCCATAAAGGAATCTTGAGGTTTAGTGGCAGTACTGGCTTGTTGAATTTGAATTGGCTGATGTTTATTAAGAACATACTCTGTGCCAGGCTTAAAAGACGAAAGTGCAGAATCATTGAAGTTGACCTACAAGGGTTGACCAAGGGCTTCCATGATGAAGGGATCTGTGAGTCACGCCATCTTAAAGACACTGGTTTAGGGGGTTCTATTATTTCTTTAGCTTTTTTTTATTCTTCTCCCATCTCTGCCATAATCCACAACAGCTCTCCTTGCTGTTCTTGCATTAGAGCTGTCCAATGCAAACCATACTTTACACACTCTGGTTGAGAGAGTGTTTTAGGAGTCAGTTGGGTTGGAAGATTTTGGATGAGGCCCAAGAGAAGAAACCTTTAGACACCTTTCCCTTAGAGAATTGATCTGGTTTGTCTGAAGAGGAGAAAAAACATGAGGACCTCACCAGAGAAGGCATCAAAAAAACAGGAATGATTTAAAAATGTTTCTATGCCGATTGTGCAGAAAAAGCTTTCACCAGCCTTCACTTTCACGGGAATAGTCGTCTTTTATATAAACCCCAGCAGGTGGTCATCCACCCTCTGCTTGGTAGGTCTCCTCTATAAATCTCCAGGATTTAGAAATGTCTTTCTTCTCTTATGCTACATTCTAGCTCCCTGTAAGCTATGTTCATCTGACCTCGCTTTGCCCTGTAGAAAGCACTGTCCAATTGAACTTTCTGAGATGGTAGAAATGTTCATATGTGCACTGTCCAATAAATAATCACGCAAAATGTGGCTAGCTCAACTGAAGAAGTGAAGTTTTAATTTTATTTAATTTCAATTAATTTAAAATCAAATAGTTAAATGTGGCTGGTGGCTACTTATTGGATGGCATAGCTCTAAAACAATGTGAAATAAATCTAAATATATGTAAGGATTGTCAAGTAGAAGAGACATAAGATCATTTGTTAAGTTACCAACTTAAATCTTTTAAGGCAAATTCCACCATGCCCGAAAAGTAGGTCACCTGATTTCTAAGCCCCACCTAGCCTGCCCACCCTCTCCAGGCGAGGACTCAGTCTGGCTCCTTCCACACTGTGTGGTTGCTGTGTGCTCGGCTAATGCCTGAAATTTAAGGGAAGAGGAGATAAAGGCAAGATGCACTGCAGTGAGGGGCTCTGATCTTTGGAGTCGGAAGATGCAAGTTGTGATTCTGGCAGTGCTGTAACCAGAGGTGTGGCTTTGGTCACTACCCTTGACTTCTTGGATTCTGTGTCTGGTTGACATCATGCAGAGGTTGGACTGGATGGTCTCTGAAGCCCCTTGAGCTCTAATATCTCTTCTGGAATTCCTATAACTAAGAAAAATGAAAAAACTAGCATTTATCTTTTAAAGGTACTTATTAAATCTCTAGAGCTCTAAATATTGGACTGAGTTATTTATGAGAATCGTCCTACCCTCCTGCAAGAACTCAGGTAATAGAGAGACATAAATCAAAAGAGAAGTGGGGGTGAGCCAAAGCCCAAGTGCAATATTCCCATGTTCTACAGGTCAGACATTATCCACTTTCAGAATCAGCTTAATTTAGATTAATAACATTAATCCCTGCCCCACCCCCCATGCACAGACTTATTTTTTATGCTTATAAATCACTTTCCCACAGTATTTCATTCCACCTCTCAACCACTCATTGGGTAGACAAATGGGAATTACTTTAATTAGACAATTTTCCTTCAACGAACACAGGGCACCATCTGAGAATTTGAAATAATACAAGCAGTACGCTACCTTCCTCCTTTTAAGTCATCTACGTAGTAAATATAACAAGATAGGTGGAGGCAGGCAGAAGAAACAAGCAAAATGCATTTCACATGGCTCTTGTTAATGTTGACAATTACAACCAGCATGCTGTGTTCCAGATATTGTCCTAAGTGCTTACCCAAGGCCTTAGTTTCCTCACCCCACATCATTCATAAGAGCAACAAGTAATAGCAATAATAGACTCATTTATTGAGTACTAAGCTCTGTTTCAAGAGCTTTTTACCATCCTATGAGACTGGTGCTCTTGATAGCCTGATATGAAAACTGAGGCTCAGAGAGGTTAAGTGAGTTGCCCCATGTCACACAGCAATAAGGTCTCAAAACAAGGCCTTCCAAGGCTCTGCTCTTGACCACGCACCCTATTGTCTATATGGGCTCCATCCATATTTCCAGCCTGGACAAATCTGCCCCACAATTCAAGCATGCTTCCCCGCACACTCGTCAGCTCACGCCAGAGGAGACAGGATCCACCTCCTGTTGAGGAAGTATAATTTCTATTTCCCCAAACAAGAGATTAAAGTTTATGGCTTTGGCAGTCCCACATGGAATGGCTCATGATCATGAATAATAGAGGCTTTGTCTCTATAACTCCAAATATCCAGCGGCAAAGTGAACAATTCCGACTTCGTACTGTTTCCAAATCTCCAGATGGTTGGCAGCATTGATAGAACCAGACACAGCCCAAGCTTTTGGTTATAAAGGCCTAGATCTGAATATTGACTCTGTCAGTCTTACCAAAACTTTTAATAAAACCTCTCTGGGCCTCAGTTTCCACTGCTGTATAATGGGGATAATAGCTGCTTTGCAGGATTATTGAAAGGATTACAGGAAATTACAGATAAAGTGTCTGACACTTATTGGAGGTGTCCAATAAATGCTAGTCCATTCCCTCTTCCCCACCTCGCTTGTAGTCGTGAGGCCGTGCAACCTTGCTATCGTTTATCTGAGTCCTGGGTGTTAACAGTGATTACGTTACAGGAAAGAGGAAGTGTTGTGTCAGTCTGGGTAGGGTGAGGCAATGCTATGGCAGCACCCGGGGACGCAATCAAGGTCATACCCTTCCATAGAAGACTTTCTTCTGCATTTGAATCTTAAGTAGTATTACTGAGAAATCTTAAAGTAACAGTGAGTAATTTGTCTTGTGTTGTTAAACCTATGTCCAGAGTTATATGGACATTAACCAATGTTATGGGAAAAAATCAATATGGCCTTATACTTCTAGAAAAGTGTTGTCTTGTTCTTCCCAATACATGCAGTAATAACACTGACAAAGCCTATAAAGTGTTGACTGAGAGAGGAAGTAGTGGGACTTTCTTAAATACAACAATGAGAATGATTTACAGTCATCACGTTGGTGGTTTGTCTCAGTCTGAAGAAACAGCTGAGTGCTTACAAGAGCAAACATTTCCATTACGCAGCACGGTGGAAGGAGAATTAGAAATTAAGAGTTAGACAGACCAGGGTGTGAATCCTGACTCTTTTATCACTTGCTGAGTAACCTGCAGGTAAATTACTGAATTTTCTGATCCCCAGGGTTTCTTCACCTGTAGTGGGAATAACAACAGCACCAGCTTCCCAAAGTTGTGGTTGCTGCTTCTCAAACTTGTCTGTGCCTCAGAAGGGCTTGTTAAACCACAAATCCTGGGCCCGCCCCTATAGTTTTCTGACCCAATAGGTCTGAAGTGGGGTGGATAATTTGCGTTTCTAACAATTTTCTGATGATGCTTTTGCTGCTGGTCCAGGGACCTCACTTTGAGAAGTGCTAGTTGTTAGGAGTCAATGAGATAAAGCAGAGAAAGCCTGAGCACAGTGCTTGGCGCGTCCTAAGACCGTCATAAGCTGCAGTGATGATTATGACGATCCACAATGATGAGGATCATAACGATATGATTGAGTCACCGCACTCTTTCTCATGTGATTTCTTAAAAATTATTAGGTGTGGGCAGAAGAAAAAGCTGGTGATCAACAGTGGCAATGGAGCTGTGGACGACAGGAAACCAAGTGGGCTCAATGGAGAAGCCAGCAAGTCCCAGGAAATGGTGCATTTGGTGAACAAGGAGTCATCAGAGACCCCAGACCAGATTATGACAGCGGATGAGACACGGAACCTGCAGAATGTGGACATGAAGATTGGGGTGTAACACCTATCTTTGAAAAAAAAAATAGATACATAACAATTACAGGGAACTGGGACACTTAAAAAATGCAATGTGCTACTGATTGTTTTACTGAGGTTTTTTTAGCATAAAATTTTCTACTCTTTTATGATTTTGTGTTTCATTTTTTTAAAGTCAGTTCCAATGTATAAAAACAGCATTGCTTTCTGAAATGAGGGCCCAATTAATAATCAGCAAGAATTTGACTGTTCCAGTTCCTGCCAAGAGGCCTTTCATCCCCTAGGATGTGCTATGGATGGCTTCTAACAAATGCCACAAATACATATTCCTGATCCCCATTCTTCCCCGACCCTACCTCCCAAGTAACACTCACCATCTAAGGACATTCCTCAGGGCTAAGAGGATTGGTCCCTGGGAGGAAACTCAAATGGTTCCATGTTGCCCCTCCAGCAGTCCAATCCCTGGACATTGCTTTCCAGAGGAGTAGGGGATTGGGGGGTACGGGTTACAAATCCCCTTCTACAGACCCCTGGAAACTTCTCAGATGCTTCTGGGAGACACCCAAAGGGTGAATCTATTTATCTGTAGTAAGCTATTTATCTGTTTTGGAAATATTAAACCCTGGAGGTCCTTTGATCAGTATGATTTTTTTAAGTCACTTTGTCAAAAGCATAAAAGGGTTTAAGCTGATTCATAATAAACATCTGTACATCTTCCATCTTGACGCTTTGTGCTGTGATCTTTCAGTCTGTAAACCAGCAAGGTCTGGCTCCCTACAGCTCATCAGGAAGATCTGAGAATTGTCCTCCTTAAAGTCTTTATCTCAAAACCCCTAAACTCCCATTCAGGATCCCTCACCCAAAACTCATAGAAGATCAAGGAAGGCAGCACTATGTTGTCTCTGTCCTGGAATCACACCTGTGAGCGGAGGAGTTCCAGCCACTTTTGTGTTTTAGGAGCCAGCTCTTCTCTCCCATGAAAGGCTTTGAAAAGTCACATTAAGTTTGCATGACCTACCATAGTGGGATCCCATTTCATAGATGCTGAACCTATTAATGATCTCCAAAAGACACATGGAGAAGCCAGTGGAGGTAAAAGAATATAGTCAGTGGCCAACTGATTGGCACAGGTTGGCAAGGTGGGGGCGAGGGGATGTGGTATAGATCCTGCTCAACTATTTTTATGGCTGTATTTGTATTTACTTTAATAAGCCTGTTGTTTGTCCCAGATGCAGTTGCTAATCAGGATGAGTTAAGCACTCAGGAGATTCCTCAAAAGTTACAGGGCTTCCCACCATTGGAGTCTTATCACCAGATAGGCAAGTTTATGGCCAAACAAGAGAATAATGGCTATAACCTCCCCCACTTGGCAAGTCCTATGTGGCATTTATTCATCAGCCAGGATGTCTCATTAATTCTGGAACTTCCAAAGGGTACTTGTAATAGAAGAGATTGAATCTAATAAGTAAGGGTTTCTATAAAATAGGACATCCTTTCTTAGGCTACCATAAAAAGTCATGTGTTGCCTAAATTGATATGCTTAACTGGCAATGCTTCTCAGACCAAAAAGCAAAAAGGAGAAGAAAAACTTCCACCTACATCAGGGCTGGGTTTATATAAAGAGTTGATTTGAAGGATATATTTAAAGGAGAGATGCCAGTT
>NW_007726836.1:329951-331215 GCF_000696425.1 Galeopterus variegatus
CTGTAACAGGAGTATTGTAGCTGGAGTTAAAGTGTTTAGGGTAAGAGTAGCTTTGAACTTGAAAAGAATGTCCCCTCCCAGTAAGGGGGCTGGGCATTGAGGCATTATTAAGAATTTGTGTGTGAATTGGGTGTGATGTAGGGTGCAGGAAAGGGTTGAGTGATCTGTGGGTGGTATTCTGATCCCGTGACCCCTACTATTGTGATAGAGGACAGGGTTGTTGGTCCTGTATACTCAGGAAGGGTAAAGTAAATGGCCCAGAATCAATGACAAAAGATATCGATTTACCTGCTATGAGGCGAGTTACCCTGGGCTCACATGTGGTGATCTCCATGGGGGTCTCATGTCCTGGGCTTCATCCATCCTCCTCCTGGGCAAAGCTGAGAAGCTCTGGTAGGGATGGCCATGAAGCCAAAGGCTGTAGGTTGGGGACTGGGTCACTCCCTCTCTGGTGATTGGCCTAGTCAATCCCCCAGTGACCTAGTCATTTGCAGTGAAGACAGCTTATGACAGGCCCATGCTGAGTGACCCAGATAACCACATTTGAAGCAGTTTCTGGGAGGCTTGCTTCTTAAGGCAGCCGGCTTTGGAGTATGTGAGCCACGGATGGCATTAGCCAGGAGCTGGTATTTTGCCTGATCTCTTTTATAGTTTTTTTGAATATCAGGGGCTGATTGGGTAATGAAATGAGAGTGTAAGAGGGTCGTGCCTGCAGGGGAGTTTGGGTCCATCTGTTTGTATTCATGCAAAGCCTCAGAGAGGCAGGTTAGGAACTCGCTGGGATTTTCAGTGGATCTCTGTGTGATCTCTCTAAGCTTGTCATAATTGACTGACTTGTGAGTAGCCTTTTGGAGGCCGTAAATCAAGTGTGTGATCATGTTATCCTGGAGATCCCAATCCCCATGGCCAGCCTGGTAGTCTCAATTTGGGTCCGTGCAAGGAACAGCAATGGCTCCCACAGGCCACCTATTATTTTGAGCATGTACCTGAGCTGCCTTCCAGACCTGCTCCCTGTACATGGACTCAGACAATTCCTTCCTTCCTAGCCACTTCATGGAAGGGTTATAAAAAGCCAGAGCTGAGACGGGATTGTTACCTGACAAAGTGGGGGAAGGGGAGGAGTTGGGCTGAGGACAAGCATCTGGAGGCCAGGTGTGGGGAAGAGAGAGAAATGTGGAGGGGTTGATGGATCAGAAGATTGACCCAAGTCTGGAAGGAGAGGTCAAGCATGAGCTAGGAGAATTTGAGACATAGGACAGTTTTG